>NC_086322.1:206171310-206373810 GCF_036172605.1 Pelobates fuscus
TGCAGATTAATTTGAGTGCTTGCAAAATGGTAGTAGAAAAAAACGTTCTCACTTTATATTGACTGTAGCTAACTGAAGGCATTCGCAAAATCAAAGTGCAGATAATTCGTCACCTAAAGTGGCACACAATACTCCTCTGGCTTAGGGAAACAATAAAACTCAATCTCTGAACATACTTTACTCTTCTATTCTATAAGAAATAGCACAATAAAGCATTATTTACAAATAATTATAATTAATATTTCTAGGGTAATAGTAGTAGCAGTAATATTAGTATTATTTAGTAATGCATTTGTTCTTGTGGTTAGAAAACACTCCCATCTCTATTACATCTACAGCTCACTGTAGTGGTTATAATGCCAGGAGTGCCCGCCATTGTAAGGACTGAAATTATGTTTTCCTATAATTCACAATTTACCACTAGGCATTATCTATGCAAATATATGCACTACATTGACCTTGCCATCCCAAGCTGACTCTTTCAGGAATTAAACAGTATTTAATAAAGATTAAACACATAAAAATATGTTCACATTGGATCGATAAATTAAAGAGGTTCTCATTTCATTGGGGGTATTGAGTTACTAGTAAAAAAACAAAACTATTCATTTTATCATCAAAGGTTTATTGAAAATGCCTTTGCAGATTAATGAACTGATGCAATTAAACTTCAATATTAAACTCAAGTAGCACTCTTTCATTCTGCATGGGAAACTGCTCGACTGACTAAGATGAATTTCCACAGGTGGCTGTCAGTGACACTTTGTGTCGTCCCACGTGGCGGCAAGTGGGTTGGTATGTATTATGTAGGAGCAGCTTGTGACTATGTGTGTCAATGGGGTTATGATTTAGTGTGTGTGTTGTACTTTATGCAATATAAAAAACAGCAGAGAGCACTTATCTTATTTTTTTTTGGTGCAGAAACCCTTGACCTCCCACAACTAGCAGTGTTGTACTGTATGGCTGAGGGTAGGTATGCCTTTTATTTTGTGGCTTTGAACCAGACAGTTGCAGGTGTGCATGTCATGTGAGAGTGTAGAAGTTTAATATAGTGTTGTCAGTAACTCTGTTTTACTGTGTGGTTCTGAGCTCTGGTTTTTAGTTACTGATTCAGAACATAGCAGAGGGGATTTCCAGCCTTCACTCTGACTCAACACTGAGCACCGTTTTTGCTCTGCAAATGACCTAGTCTTAACATCTGCTCATTCCCGCATTGCCAACTCTCATCTGCAAGGGCTGACCCATTCTTTTAGAATTCACTACCCTGTGCCTTAAAACTCTGCCCTAGCCTTCAGTCCTTCAAGAAGTCACTGAAAAAATACCCCTTCGGAAAGCTTACCATCATCCTGGGTGATGATTCTCTAACCTCCATAGACCAGCTCACTTTATCCCCTGCCACTGCTTGCTTGTCACGCACACCACTTTTACTAGCTTATTTAGACACAGATATCTTATACATAAATCCCTACACACTCTGACATGCTGTATTGTGTGTCTTTCCCCTTTCCCCATAGATTGAGTGCTCGTTTGAGCAGGGACTTTTTCATCTCTTGTCTCTGTTATATATGTACTGTAAATCAGTTGTTTTTAATTGTAAAGCACTGTGGAATATTTTGGCGCTATATAAATAATAATAATAATCTATAAATATCTAAGCACCTCCATAACTCAAAACTATAAATAATATTGCTTGGCTTCCAAAACTTTGGAAAAAAAAATGCTTGTTAAACATTGTTCTTTGTTAACAAATAGCTAAAGTGATACTTCAGTTACATATAAATTAATATACTGCCTGCAGGAAGAAACTTAAATCAAAAGTGAATTTGTTAAACAGTGAACTTATTAAAGTGAAATAATAGTTCATTTTCCCTATGCTAGATCACCAGTGGCTATACTTACAGAGAGTTTTCAGCTAATTAATTGGTATGTAAATATTTATATAGAAAGTTTTTTCACCCGGAAGGATACTTTTCATGTATGTTCTTTCATGAAATGATGATTTTAGAGATAAATTTTCCTTCTACTAGTGATGTCGCGAACACGAAATTTTCGGTTCGCCAATGGCGAACGGGAACTTCCGCAAACGTTCATGAACCGGGCGAACCGCCATTGACTTCAATGGGCAGGCGAATTTTAAAACCCACAGGGACTCTTTCTTGCCACAAAAGTGATGGAAAAGTTGTTTCAAGGGGACTAACACCTGGACTGTGGCATGCCGGAGGGGGATCCATGGCAAAACTCCCATGGAAAATTACACAGTTGATGCAGAGTCTGGTTTTAATCCATAAAGAGCAGAAATCACCTAACATTCCTAAATCACAATGGATATGGATTGACACCTGACATATGACATATTGACACCTTGACATATGGATTGACACCTGTCCTCAGAGACCATGATACACACTGACACAGAGCAGAATAGGGACTGTTCCCCCTACATAGGGTCACTTGGCAGATATGGATTGGCACCTATCCTAAGGATCCCTGATACACACTGACACAGAGCAGAATAGGGACTGTTCCCCCTACATAGGGTCACTTGGCAGATATGGATTGACACCTATCCTAAGGATCCCTGACACACACTGACACAGAGCAGAATAGGGACTGTTCCTTCTACATAGGGTCACTTGGCAGATATGGATTGACACCTGTCCTCAGAGCCCCTGATGCACACTGACACAGAGCAGAATAGAGACTGTTCCCCCTACATAGGGTCATTTGGCAGATATTGATTTACACCTATCCTAAGGATCCCTGATACACACTGACACAGAGCAGAATAGGGACTGTTCCTCCTACATAGGGTCACTTGGCAGATATGGATTGACACCTGTCCTCAGGGACCCTGATACACACTGGGGGGGACCTACTGTCCTCCCCCCACCCCCACCCGTGCGTGGTGGGTGGGGGCCATAAAAATAATGAGGGGGGGACCTACTGTCCTCCCCCCGGCCCCCACCCCTGTGCGGTGGGTGGGGGCCATAAATCACAATGGGGGGAGGACCTACTGTCCTCCCCCCGCCCCCACCCCTGCGCGGTGCGTGGGGGCCATAAAAATAATGAGGGGGGAACTACTGTCCTCCCCCCCGGCCCCCACCCCTGCGCGGTGGGTGGGGGCCATAAATCACAATGGCGGGAGGACCTACTGTCCTCCCCCCACCCCCACCCCTGCGTGGTTGGTGGGGGCCATAAAAATAATGAGGGGGGGGACCTACTGTCCTCTCCCTGGCCCCCACCCCTGTGCAGTGGGTGGGGGCCATAAATCACAATGGGGGGTGGACCTACTGTCCTCCCCCCGCCCCCACCCCTGCGCGGTGGGTGGGGGCCATAAAAATAATGAGGGGGTGGACCTACTGTCCTCCCCCCGGCCCACACCCCTGCGCGTTTGGTGGGGGCCATAAAAATAATGAGAGGGGGACCTACTGTCCTTCCCCACCCCTGAGCGGTGGGTGGGGACCCTAAAAAGAACAATAAGGGGGGGACCTACTGCCCCCCCCCCAGCCCCCAGCCCCCATCCCCGAGTTGTGGGTGGGGGCCCTAAATAAAAATCCCCCCCCAATCAAAGGTGACTAGGGGTCCCCAAGCCCCTAGTCACCCACCCCCCCACCCCAAAAAAGTTACCCCCTACCTACCTCCCTCACCATAAAAAGTTGTGAAGGGGAATAAAATAACTAACCTCTAAAGAAAAATTCAGCTTACCATTTGACGTCTTCTTTTTTCTAAAATCTTTTTTCAGCCCCAAAAAAGGCCAAATAAAAAGCCATAAGAACCGACACAATAAAAAAAAAAATAATAATAAAATAATCCAACTTCACCCATGGAGGGCTCCGCGCAGACTGAGCTCTGCAGGGCGGGGGACTGATTTAAGCCAATCAGAATGCTCTTTGTCATTTTACACAGCGTGGGGAAATTCCAAAGAACTTTCCCACGCTGTGTAAAATTACACAGAGCACTCTGATTGGTTAGATTCCAAGCCCACCAATCACAGTGCTCTGTGTCATTTTACACAGCGTGGGAAAGTTCTTTGGAATTTACCCACGCTGTGTAAAATGACAAAGAGAACTCTGATTGGTGGGCTTGGAATCTATCCAATCAGAGTGTTCTGTGTCATTTTACGCAGCGTGGGAAAGTTCTTTCGAATTTTCCCACGCTGTGTAAAATGACAAAGAGCACTCTGATTGGTGGGCTTGGAATCTATCCAATCAGAGTGTTCTTTGTCATTTTACACAGCGTGGGAAAGTTCTTTGGAATTTTCCCACGCTGTGTAAAATGACAAAGAGCACTTTGATTGGCTTAAACCAGCCAATCAGAGTGTTCTTAGCCTAATTGCAGGGCGTGGCAAGGCTTTATAAGCCTTCCCCCGCCCTGCAGAGCTCAGTCTGCGCGGAGCCCTCCATGGGTGAAGATGGATTATTTTTTTTATTTTTTTTAAATTGCGTCAGTTCTTATGGCTTTTTATTTGGCCTTTTTTGGGGCTAAAAAAGAAGATTTTAGAAAAAAAGAAGACGTCAAATGGTAAGTTGAATTTTTCTTTACAGGTTAGTTATTTTATTCCCCCTTCACTATTTTTTAGGGTGAGGGGGGTAGGTAGGGGGTAACTTTTTTGGGGTGGGTGACTAGGGGCTTGGGGACCCCTAGTCACCTTTGATTGGGGGGGGGGGATTTTTATTTAGGGCCCCCACCCACCACTAAGGGGTGGGGGCTGGGGGGGACAGTAGGTCCCCCCTTATTGTTTTTTTAGGGCCCCCACCCACCACTCAGGGTTGGGGGCCGGGGGGAGGACAGTAGGTCCCCCCCTCATTATTTTTATGGCCCCCCACCCACCGCGCAGGGGTGGGGGTGGGGGGAGGACAGTAGGTCCCCCCCTCATTATTTTTATGGCCCCCACCCACCACGCAGGGGTGGGGGCGGGGGGAGGACAGTAGGTCCCCCCCAGTGTGTATCAGGGTCCCTGAGGACAGGTGTCAATCCATATCTGCCAAGTGACCCTATGTAGGAGGAACAGTCCCTATTCTGCTATGTGTCAGTGTGTATCATGGTCTCTGAGGACAGGTGTCAATCCATATCTGCCAAGGGAACAGTCCCTATTCTGCTCTGTTTCAATGTGTATCTGGGATCCTTAGGATAGGTGTCAATCCATATCTGCCAAGTAAACCTATGTAGGGGGGACAGTCCCTATTCCCTATTCTGCTCTGTGTCAGTGTGTATAAGGGATCCTTAGGATAGGTGTCAATCCATATCTGCCAAGTGACCCTATGTAGGAGGAACAGTCCCTATTCTGCTCTGTGTCAGTGTGTATCATGGTCTCTGAGGACAGGTGTCAATCCATATCTGCCAAGTGACCCTATGTAGGGGGAACAGTCCCTATTCTGCTCTGTTTCATTGTGTATCTGGGATCCTTAGGATAGGTGTCAATCCATATCTGCCAAGTAAACCTATGTAGGGGGGACAGTCCCTATTCCCTATTCTGCTCTGTGTCAGTGTGTATCAGGGATCCTTAGGATAGGTGTCAATCCATATCTGCCAAGTGACCCTATGTAGGGGGGACAGTCCCTATTCTGCTCTGTGTCAGTGTCTGGGGGGAGTATCTGCAGTAATACAGAGTGTCTGGAGGGAGTATCTGCAGTAACACAGGGTGTCTGGAGGGAGTATCTGTAGTAACACAGGGTGTCTGGAGGGAGTATCTGCAGTAACACAGGGTGTCTGGAGGGAGTATCTGCAGTAACACAGGGTGTCTGGAGGGAGTATCTGCAGTAACACAGTGTGTCTGGGGGGAGTATCTGCAGTAACACATGGTGTCTGGGGGGAGTATCTGCAGTAACACAGGGTGTCTGGAGGGAGTATCTGCAGTAACACAGAGTGTCTGGAGGGAGTATCTGCAGTAATACAGAGTGTCTGGAGGGAGTATCTGCAGTAATACAGAGTGTCTGGAGGGAGTATCTGCAGTAACACAGAGTGTCTGGAGGGAGTATCTGCAGTAACACAGAGTGTCTGGAGGGAGTATCTGCAGTAACACAGAGTGTCTGGAGGGAGTATCTGCAGTAATACAGAGTGTCTGGAGGGAGTATCTTCAGAAACACAGAGTGTCTGGAGGGAGTATCTGCAGTAACATAGGGTGTCTGGAGGGAGTATCTGCAGTAACACAGGGTGTCTGGAGGGAGTATCTGCAGTAACACAGGGTGTCTGGAGGGAGTATCTGCAGTAACACAGAGTGTCTGGGAGGAGTATCTGCAGTAATACAGAGTGTCTGGGGGGGAGTATCTGCTTGTAACATTTATATGCACTAAAAAAAAAAGATAAAAATTGAAAAAATAAAATAAAATGGTTGCAGCTTCCGAATGAATCTAAAATGGATGCTGTCCAGTAGGTGGTAGGGTCTGCTAGGGAGGGTGTGCTGCTGATTGGCTGGAATGTGTCTGCTGACTGTGAGATACAGGGTCAAAGTTTACTCAATGATAAAGAATAGGGGGTGGACCGAACATCGCATGTGTTCGTCCGCGGTGGCGAACACAGACATGCTATGTTCTCCAGAAACTATTCGCCAGGGAACCGTTCGGGACATCACTAGTGTTAACACATGAGCAGAACAAACATCATAAACACCAACCCTGACTTAATAACATGTACAAGCAATATTAACAAATTATTCCTTATTGACCAAATAGACCAATTAAAATAAGCAAATAAACACTGTACCCAGAATATAACAACAAAATTGATAACATATTATTTACATGAGTGCACAATACTTAAAATGACCATTTAAGGGGTACCTTAATAAATTCACATACAGGAATGTCCATATAGTACAAAATAGCCTAAAGACATACCCATCATCTATCATACCTCATCTTTTAGCATCATTTGGTTGTAACCATTAAGCTGTGATATAGTCAAAAAGGCAATAAAATGGTCCATGAATTTTGGATTGTGATTGTTTTTGATTCTGGCCTAAAGTTAGAAAATGTTATTGGTCAGTTACTGTCACTAGATTGTAATGTATCCTTCTGGACAAATTGATTGTGATCTTGTAATGAACTGTTCACTGTAAGAGAGAAATATGTTTATAAGCTAAGCAGGTATAAAAATTGCATGTTTTGAAAAAAGAGGGCACTTAAACATATTTGAGAAATATCAATCTATCAGCTGCTACCAAGCGATGTGGGAATCTTTTTTTTTTAATATTTAGTTTTTATTGAAGGTTTTCAAGATTATGATTCCAGTACATAGTTGGTTCACATAACAAACATAACTGAGTATACAAAAATGTATGGTTTGGGTATTACAGTGGTTAGTAACGTATCACAATGTCTATGTCTGTTTTAATTTACACTTTAGCATTCCACTCTTATTGCACTGTGGTTTTCAGTTATTTCCTTCAGTAAGATATATGGTAATATGAAAAATTAACTCAACAAATGTATTTACACAAACAGATTTTCAGACAACCACGGAGATTCCTCCTTAACGTTGTTATATATGTTGTTTCCTGTCGGGGTATAGAAGTCCCTTACTTGCACCAGTCCCTCATTTGGTACCTCTTATGTCTCCCGAGATTTCCTTCCCCTGTACCACCTATTCCAAACCTCCCATACCTCTCTAAACTCTTCTGTGGCTTTAGCGGACTCAGTGGACATTTTCTCATAGATATCGAATTGTTGGACCTTATCTATTAGTTGTTGTTTATTTGGGCACCTGTGTGATTTCCAATTTAAGGCAATTAGGTGTCTGGCAGCCATGAGGATTATACCCACTAGTTGGGTATGGTTCCGGTTGGTGTTAACAGGAAATCGTAATAGCAGGCAGGATGCCATGTCCATAGGGAAGTTGTTAATTGCGAGTTCAGTTAGTAGGGTTTGAACGTCCCCCCAGAGCGGTTGTATCCCCCCACATTTCCACCATATGTGTGGCAAAGTCCCTTCGTCTATATCGCATCTCCAGCATTTGGATGAGACCTCTGGATATATTTTGTGTAGCCTATCGGGGGTCATATACCACCTATAAAGTAATTTTCGGTGTGCTTCAATATGTGAGTAACACTTGGTCCACTTTCTGATCCCATTGAGGGCAAGAAGCCACTCCTCCTCAGTTAATGTGATTCCCCCCTCTGATTCCCAATGTTGTTTGCATGTCAGTGGTTTCTGTGGGACTAGTTCTAGCAATGCCTTATAGCAAAGTGAGAGGGCTTTGGGTTTCATTGGGGCAGTCCAACATCTGTGAGGTATTAATCTGGCTGCAATCGTAGTGGCAAGTGAGGTGGGCGTTATAGTCTGAACGTGGGCTGTAATAGTATGTTTCAATTGTAAGTAGGGGAAGATATCCTTTTCTGGGATTCCCCATTTAGCTTGTATATCGGGGAAGTCCATGATTTGTTGACCTTTACATATTTTATGAATTTGGGATATGCCCAACCGTGTCCATCTAGCTAGAGGGATTGTGGGGTTCACCGCTTGAAGTGCGGTTAGGGGGGCTTCTGGGTGGAAGAGCTTCTTCCAGCCCAGGGAGGACATGTAGAGATCCCATACTCTGATCGATGCTTTTGTGGTAGGGTAAAGATCTACTTTAGGGCCTCTTAGGGAGCGTGGTGTCCACATGTAATTAGTTAGGGATGTGTGTCGGATTTGATCTTGTTCCATATCTACCCACTGTGTTGTTCCTCTTTGAGCGTGTAGGTGGATGTTCGTTGCGAGTAGAGAGGCTTTGTAATAAAGTCCAATGTTAGGTAGTCCTATTCCTCCCCTTTTTGTTGTCTGCTGTAAAAGGCTCAGGGGTAGTCTGGGTCTCTTGCCTCCCCAAACGAAGGAGCTACAAGTGGCCTGCAGTGTTTTAAAGATTACAGTTGGGACCTCTATTGTGAGCATGCGGAATATATACAATAACCTCGGTAGGAGCATCATCTTATAAGCATTTACACGGCCTAGCCATGACATTTTTGCGTTCTTCCATTTGTGCAATTCTGTATTGCACATATGTATGAGGGGTTTGTAATTGAGTTTTATTATATTGCTAATAGAGGTGGCGATTTTAACTCCTAAATACGTTATGGATGTCGACCTCCAGTCCAGGTCAAAGGAATTTTTAAGCGCAGTGACGGCCAGGTTTGATAAGTTAATCGGTAAGGCTTGTGTTTTTTCTTTGTTTAGGCGGTAATAAGAGACTGTACCGAAGTCGGTCAGTAATGCCAGCAGTTGGGGTAATGATTGTTCAGGATGTGAGATAGTAACAAAGATGTCGTCTGCGAACATCGCTAGACAACATTCCTTGTCTCTCAGTTTGATGCCGGATATGGAGTGGTGTTGTCTTATCCTCCAAGCTAATGGTTCTAGGGAAAGTATGTATAGTAAAGGGGACAATGGGCATCCCTGACGTGTCCCATTTGTTATGTGGAATATTCGCGATAGGAAGCCTCCATGAGAGACCCTAGCGTTGGGTTTCGCATATAGCGCCATTATCCCCTTGATAGCCCCTTCGGGGAATTTATATATGCGTAGTACCTCCGTCATGTACTGCCAGTTTAGCCTATCGAAGGCCTTTTCGGCGTCTAACGCCAGAAAAAGACCTCAGAGGTGCCCCTTTTCCATTCCCGCTATGATATTAAGTACCTTCCTTGAATTGTCGGAGCCCTGTCTACCCCTTACGAATCCCGACTGGTCATTATGCACTAATTTTTGTAGGAGCGGTGCCAGCCGTTCGCTAAACAGTTTGGCGTAGATTTTGGCATCACTATTAAGCAGTGAAATAGGCCTGAAGTTCTTACATTGGTCTTTGCTTTTGCCTGGTTTAGGAAGCGTGGATACGTGTGCCATTGTCACCTCTTCAGGCAATGCTCCCTCTTCTCTGCAGTGATTGAATATTGCCTGGAGAGGTTGAATTAACGTGGGTAGGAAAGTACGATAATATATATTAGATAGACCATCAGGGCCTGGAGATTTGTGTGGTGGGAGTGCGGAGACCACTGAAGTGATCTCTTCTAATGTGAAGGGCTTATCAAGCTGTTCTGCGTCTGTGATAGATAGAGTTGGGAGGTCTATGTCTGATAAGAAGGAGTCAATGTCTGCCTTGGAGGGGTGGATGGTCTGTTGGTCATCTTTCAGGTTGTAAAGTTTTTCATAATAGTGTGCAAATTCGTCTACTATTCCTCGTGGGTTTAGAATGGTGGCACCTTTGGGGTTTTTTATGGATGCGATCTTGGAGCTAGCAGCCCTTTGTTTTAATTGGGCGGCCAGCTTGGCTCCGGCTTTATTACCTGCTGCAAAAAGCCATGTTTGTGCCTGTGCGTGAGAAAGGTTGTTTTTGCTAATTCCAGATCTCGTAATTGTGATTGTAATGATAATAGTTTAGCGTGAGTGGTTGCTGTGGGAGAGTGTTTGTTCGAGTGTGTTAGGGCGGTTAATTCGGAAAGTATGGCCGTGTATGCTGCGAGCCTCTTTTTTTTTGCAAAGCTAGCATGCTTTATTAAACAGCCTCTTATGAAGGCTTTGTGTGCCAACCAGATTTGGGGGAGAGGAGAGTCCGGAGTCTTGTTCTCTTTAAAATAAAACTGTAAATCCTGTTCTATTTGTTTGACAATGTCAGGGTCTGTTAGTAGTCGTTCATTTAGTCTCCAGCTAGCCTTTCCTGTGCTTGGGAATTGTTCTCTGAAATGTAACGTAATTGGGGCATGATCAGACCAAGTGATTAATCCTATATCGGTATGTTCAACTTTCATAAGGGAAGAGGAGTGTAATAGGAATCTATCAATTTTATAACATGACAGGAGGCTTCGTATTTGCTTAAGTCTCTCTTTACTAGAACTCCACAGCAGCACAGAAAACAACCAATCAGAAAAAAGTTAGGTACTATAAAACTCCCCTCCCCATGCATCATTTCCTCTTTCTTTGCTGCTCCGCACCAGTACAGGTCAGAGTACCTCTGCCTCCTGCTAATATTAGTTGGTGGCTTTGGGTTTATTATGATTTATTTAGGGTGTATATTTGTTATTTTAGTCATGTTGTTTTGCTTATATATATATTGTATTTTCATATATATATTTTTATGTTATAGCATTTAGTTATACCTATGTTATGTACATTTTTTGGTCATATAATTATTTTGAATCCATATTTTATTGATATACATATTGTTTTTATATTATTTTCCGTTTTTGCTTTTATTTCTGCTTCATGATTTCTGCATATTTTTTGCTCGTTTCCCCTGTGTCATTGGGGATGTTTGTGGTATCGGGGGAGCCCCTGGGGATCCCTGTTGTTTGTTTTGCCCTCCTCTCCACTCCCTGGCGCCATTCTACTAGTTTCCCTCCCCTGTGGGGATGCGGGCGCTCTGCTCGGGGTGTCAGGAGACTAGCCGTTTGTCTGCCTCCTCTGACTCCCCGAGCTCTGGTGTGAGACTGCCGGCGCCCGGGGTTCCTCGCGGTCAGACGCGAGCACCCCGCGACCGGGTCTGCTCACGCACGTGGCCGCCTCGCCGCGGCCGGGTTTTCCCTCAGCCTCGTGGATCCGACCGGCTGGAGAAAGGGGTGCCTGCTCACGGCCCCTCCTCCTTCCACGGTCGGATCTCTGCGTTTGTTGCCCTGCTGAGATTCCCCGGCGGGTCTCAGCAGTTCTTCCACATTCCACATATATCACTATAGTTATTTAGTGTTGATCTCACAGCTTGCTGTGAGCTTTAGGGCTTTTTATAGGTCAGACTTCTGATTTTCTATGACAGTTCTTTTTTTCTGGCTGTGTATTTGTCTCACAGTGTATATGAGATTGCTATGCGTTTTTCTCACAGTGTATATGAGATTACTATGCGTTTTTCTATCAGTGTATGTGAGATTACTATGTGTTTGTCTGACAGTGTACATCAAATTACTATGTGTTTTTTTCTGACAGTGTATATATGATAGCTGTGTGTTTTTCTGATTATGTTTATCAGATTATTATGTGTTTTTCTCACTGTGTATATGAGGTTGCTAGGTGTTTTTCTGACTGTGTATACGAGATTTCTGTGTGTTTTTATGACTGGGTATATGAGATTATTAAGTGTTTTCTGACAGTATATATGTGACTACTGTGTGTTCTTCTGACTGGGTATGTGAGATTATTATAGGTTTTTCTGTCAGTGTATGTCAGATTACTAGGTGTTTTCTGACAGTGTATATCTCAGATTGCTGGGCGTTTTTTACTGACAGTGTATATCGCAGATTGCTGCGTGTTTTTACGGACAGTGTATATCACATATTGCGGTGAGTTTGACTGCTGTGTATATCTCAGGATATTGTAGTTTTGCTGACAGTGTATATCGCGGTTTCCTGTGAGTTACAGGTATTGTGAGCTTGGATTAGTGTGCCTCGCAGTATATAACCTTTCGGGTCCAGCTATGGGGTCTCTGAGGAGACTACTCTGGTATGAACTCACTGCCCATGGCATACATATAGTGTTAACAGACCTGGATCTGGAATACCAGTCTACACTGATTCTATTCAATATTTTCAGAGATGATGATGATGGTATCTATATTTACGATTGAGTCATCAAACAGTTCTGTGTGAGCTTGTGCATACCAATTCACAGTTTAAGGTGAGTATCGCTCTATGTATCTTACTTTCAGGGACATGGTAATCACTGTGACAACTTCCGCTTATACCAATACAGCTGGGATACCGCTGTTTGCCTGCTGGGCATTTAGGGACTGCCAGTCCCGGTTCAAGTTACTCAGACAGCATTACGCTGCCTAAAGGGTTGATTGCCTAAGGGCCCTATGTCACAAGATGCCCTGAGGATCTACAATTTTGGGACCTCTACCCGAACTCAGAGGTCCTCGTTACTCATTCGATACCCACCGTAAAGCGCTACGGAATTGGAAGACGCTGTATATAAATGCATGTCATTAATAATATTGGTATCACTCAGCCCATTGATTGGCCTGCTATGTCTGTGCCCCATTGATTGGCCTGCTATGTCTGTGCCCATAAGATTGGCCTGCTTTGTCTGTGCCCATAAGATTGGCCTGCTTTGTCTGTGCCCATAAGATTGGCCTGCTATGTCTGTGCCCATAAGAATGGCCTGCTATGTCTGTGCCCCACAAGAATGGCCTGCTATGTCTGTGCCCACAAGAACGGCCTGCTATGTCGGTGCCCATGAGAATGGCCTGCTATGTCTATACCCATAAGAACGGCCTACTATGTCTGTGCCCATAAGAACGGCCTACTATATCTGTGCCCATAAGAACGGCCTACTATGTCTGTGCCCATAAGAATGGCCTGCTATGTCTGTGCCCATAAGAACGGCCTGCTATGTCTGTGCCCATAAGAACGACCTGCTAGGTCTGTGCCCATAAGTACGGCCTCTGTGCCCATAAGTACGGCCGGCTATGCCGGTGCCCCAATTATTGGCCTCCTATGTCGGTGCCTATTTCTATGGCCTACTATGTCGGTGCCTATTTCCTTGGCCAACTACTCTGTGTCCATTAGTTGGCCCGCTGGGCCTGCTCTATCCCTTTTGGCCGCAGGCCTGGGGGAATACCACTGAGGAGAAACCAGTGCCCACCAGTGACATGGAAATAGGCAGGTGTCCGGACAGGCACCATTGCCATACTATCCAAGAGGACACCAATATACGGCCATCTGGATATGACAGGTAGGGTGAAGGCCCTAAACCTCAGACCTGAAGGGCAAGTTTTTTCCTATGAAGACCCCGGACACACATCCGCGGATTGCGCCAATCCGGCGACGGCACATCTCCAAGGAGAACTTTGCACAGGCAAGGACCGGTACTCAGACACCTACAGGAGAACGCAGTGTTTTTTCCTTGTCTTTATCAACTAACTTCGTATCTGCCTCCCGGTATCCGGATAGCTATCGGTAGTTATCCCTGCGCGAGGTTAGCTCCTGGCCCTGTTCAGTGGGGCTTACTTGTCTTGCCTTCTGGCCTGCCTTTTTGCCTTCTAGCTGAGATAGAATTTGCGTTTTTTTCTCGTATCTACGTTTTTGTTGTCTTTTTTGCTTTCGTGACTTCTTTTTCCTTTCGCTCGGGTCGTCGAGAGGCCGGACTCGACCTCCTCCGACCTCCTGGGTACTCGTGGATTGCGGAGAACGTCTCCAGCTTTCCCCAGACTACCAACGGTCCGCCTGGACCCCGCGCGCGCGCACGGGATCTGGACGGTCAGTTGATAGTTTTTCCAGTGTTTTTCCCTTAGATTTCCCTCAGCCTTATGCTGATACTCGTATTTGGTGTACCCTATAGTTGGTCACCCTGAGTCTCTAGGGACTCTAGCTTGGATCACAGGAGGGTGCGGCCCTCCATCTCTTCGATCCGAGAATATTTTATCTTCTGGAGCAGAGAGCGAACCCTCTCAGATACGGAACCGGACACTGATTTGTTATTGGAGGGCACAGCCCTCCCTCAACCTCAGCCAGAGACTGAGCTGGATACAGGGGTCATGTTTGGAGAAAACATTTTCATAGAGAGGAACGGTCACGGATGCAGACTCTACTGTTTGGTTATTTACGGGTGCGGCCCGCTCAGGCTATCAGCCGGACGTTGGCACGTTATTTGACCACATTAGTAGAGAGCGCGGCTCTCTCATACACTCGACGCTCTACGGTGCCATCCATTTGTTCAGCACACAGACTTGTACCTGTGCCAGAGGTCGATGACTACATGGAGGGGCGTCCCTCCTGCATTCCAGTAGATCTGACGTCCGTGCTCCTGATTTCGATATAGAGGACTGCCTGGTCATGTGAGATATCCATATTTAGACTGGATTCCTCTAGTCTATCTACTGTAATGGAGGGATATTCTCACAGAGGTATAACGAGGGGTGACTCCCTCTTATTTATACACACTCCTGGAGATGGTACGGCTATCGGATGGAACTCAGGTATTATGTGAGTGCAGGTTTTGGGAATATTCTGCACCATAAAAAAACAGAGGATTGCTTTCTGTTTTTGGATATCCAGTCCATTGTGAACAACTGCTCAGGCAGTTTCTCCCATAATTGAGTGGCAGGAGATACGGGGACCTTCATGGAGCAAACGGGCTCTGCCCAACTCGGATAACAGGATTAGGAGGGCCCATTACCCGCTCTGAGGGTAAAAATCGTACGTATGTTCACATGGTAAGACCGGATAACCCGGTTTGTCTTGACCTTCACGGTCATCAGATCTTGGGATAAGTTGGCAGGACTGCCCCGGCTTCTCGAATAAGAATCCTGGTGATCAGGGTTCGGAGATGGAGGACCCCCGTCTATACTCTAGTTATTCCTCACAGGAGCCGTTTTTGTTGGATTCGCGCTTCCCTACTTTCCAACTATCGTCGAGGAGACCTACGAGACCTTATGGTGGTACCTGGTATACCCCGACTCCTACACAGACATCTTTCACTCTTGGACGGGGGCATTTCTGGATGGGAATCTGCGTTCCTGTTTGCACTTCCCATTCCTTTGAAGATTTCCGGGATTCCCTATCCCCAGAATAGTCGACCACCGTTCCTCCACTCAAGTTCAGTTCGGAACCCTGAATGGACGTCCTTTGGAGCCTTTTCTCTACGACGTCCGAAGTTTACCAAGCCCGTTTGGGATGTTGGAATCACTTAGTATACGGCTGGTTTGGCCACACTCTCGCCTGCATTATGAATTTATGCTTGGTTGAGACACCCCACCGGGTAGGACAGGAAGGTACGAAAGTTCCTCCTCGGTTACTATTGCGATTTTGGTGGTGGTCTTCGGTGCGTTCCTGGAGATTGGAGATCTCCCTGCAAGGCCGCATCGCCGAATGGCCCTGGCACGATCGGAGGAACCGCCTTACGGATCATGAGTTGTGACTTGGTGTCAGTTTTCTTCTCGCGACCCTAAGTCCTAGATCGGATTTCGAAGTTATACTACTACAGGAAGGTAGCTAATAGGTCAGATTACCAGCTCATGGACCGACTTCTAGGAAACAGGTTGCTACACCACGTACAATGGATTTACCGGCGGAGGGTGCTTTTTTCCGTATTTGAGATACTTCGTCGGTTGACATCTTCTTTGACCCGTCGGCTGTCATTTATCGTATTTGGAATGTCCGATTAGGATTACTCTGAGATTTCCTGGAATAATTACCAGCGACACAAACAGCGTTGGATTGGTGAACTGAGCGTTGAAACAGCAAATACGAAGCCTCCTGTCATGTTATAAAATTGTAGATTATGCTAGCTTTAGTGTACCTATAATCTTAATTTTATTAATGACAGGAGGCGAGTATTTCCCACCCATTCTTGTCCCTCCCTTGTTTAATGTTACGGTTTAGATTATCAGGTAAGTATACAACTCTGTTTGTTGTCTCTGCTACCTGTCGCTTGTTCCTTATGTCTGTTTTTTTCCATAAGTAGGGTTGGGATATTTACATATTAGGTTAATTTGGTTGCTACTTTGGGTACCTACATGTTTATTCAGAGTACATTTCATTGGATAATCAACCTGTTCGATTCTGTTTTTCTCTCGTTTCAGTTTACAGTCCATCAACACTATCTAGATTGACGGTTACACTTGGATGGTGGACATCGTTATATTCATCGTACCTAGGACTTCGTTTCTTCCCCATGATGTTCTCTGCCTTTTATTCTGTTTTGTCGCAGCTTGAAAGAGGAAATGATGCATGGGGAGGGGAGTTTTATAGTACCTAACTTTTTTCTGATTGGTTGTTTTCTGTGCTGCTGTGGAGTTCTAGTAAAGAGAGACTTAAGCAAATACTCGCCTCCTGTCATTAATAAAATTAAGATTATAGGTACACTAAAGCTAGCATAATCTACAATTCTCGAGTAGCTATTATGAGCTGCGGTATGGCATGTATAGTCTCTTTCCGTGGGATGATTAATTCGCCACGGATCTACGAGGTTGTGTGCATTTAATTTGTTGCGTATTGCCGTGGTCAGTTTGGACCTGCTCTTTAGTGTTTGTGCGGTCAGGTTCGTGCCTCCCGAGGAGTCTAATTCGCTATCCAACAAGAAGTTCGTGTCACCCCCTATTATTACTTCCCCTAGTGAATGAGCAGACATCAATCCCATCAAAACATCAACAAAATCACCTTGATTAACATTAGGACCATAGACATTAATTATAGTGTACACATTATTATTCAAAGAGCATTGTAGGATAAGATAGCGTCCCTGTTTATCCCCGATTTTGCGTATTAAGGAGAAGGCCACCTCTTTACTGATGAGGATAGATACTCCTCTCTTTTTCGCGGAGTAGCAGGAGTGGAAATCTATGGGATACTGTGGGGAATTAAATTTCGGTCGTTTACTCCATAAAAAATGGGTTTCTTGGTACAGCATTACATGGGCACCCAGTGATTTGGCTTCGCGTAAGGCTAAGCGGCGTTTATGAGGGAAATTTAACCCTTTGGCATTCAGGGAGCATATTTTGAGTGCCATCTAGGTGGTGGGTTTGGTTGTGGCTGGTTCTGGTAGCTGGGGTGTCTTTTTGTTACGGTCATACCCCTGTCTATGGGGCCAGCTGGTGGTAGCGGCATGGGACTTATTATCCGTGGGCCTGATTTTGAAAGAAATAATATGCAAAAGGAAAAAAAAATCAATAAAACACTTGGACCTTAGGTCAACTATGTACATTCTTCCGTTCACTGCGCCCTGGTAGTGCAGTGTCAATTATAACGGGTTCTCTAGTGGCTCTGAGTTGCAGCCACTTGGGGGTGGGTAAAGAAATCTGAATATCAGGTTTAACAGCAACAAAGGTAAAAACGGTTGCTAAGTGTCGTAGGTTAGCTCTCGACAGGTGCGAGCAATCTATAAGTCCGGCATGGTATAATAAGGAAAGGATATGTGTGAGTACAGTTTATGTATACGACCTGTCCGTTATATATGCAGTACAGTCCATGGGCAGTTAGGTGTCCTGGGCCTTCCTGTGGTATCTGTGTGAGCTCGTGGAGCGCGGGCTTTTCTGCCACTCGTTGTGGAGTTTGATTGTAGATCCGTTTTCTGTGGATCGGAGGTGGACATCGGGTATAGGGATGTTCCAATCTTGCAGCTGTTTCGTGCCCGATTCCGGATCAAGGATCTGGTTTTCTATGCCATTACGTTTGACCAGTAGTTTAGTCGGGAAGCCCCATTTATATTGCACCTCCGCTGCCCTTAGGGCCGCTGTAATGTGCGCAAAGGAGCGCCTTTTGATCATGGTAGCAGAGGATAGATCAATAAACAATTTAATTTGGGAGAATTGCCCAGGAGGCTGTGTCTGGCGTCTGGATGCTTGCATGATGCGCTCTTTCGTGGTAAAATAGTGAATGCGTGTAATAACATCTCTCGGTATCGTTGTTGGTAGGTGCTTTGGCTTGGGGAGACGGTGTGTTCTATCCAAGATCAGTTCACTGTCAGTCAGAGTAGGGACATATGCCTTAAAGAGATCTTGCACATATTGGGACAGTTCCTGGGAGGTGATTGATTCTGGTATTCCCCGAATCCGAATGTTGTTACGGCGGTCTCTATCTTCGTGGTCTGCAATTTTAGCTTCTAGGCGTTGAACTTTATCGCAGAGTGCTCTATGGGCTTCAGATAGACCATTATGTGCGTCAATTATGTCCTCTGCCTGTTCCTCCAGGCGAGCTGTCCTTTCACCCAGTGCATGAATGTCTGCCCTGATTTCTGCAGCAACTTGTTGTAAGTCCGTTTTAAAGGAGCATTGAAAGCCAGAGAGCATGTCATGTATGGAGGCATTGGTGACCGGAGTGTGCATGTTGTCTGTGGTGTGATTAGACTCACCCATTGTTGCACACGTGGCTGGGGTTTGATGCCGGCCGGCGCCATTTTGTTCCTCTGCTCCACTCTTCGGCGACGCTGCTACTTGCAGTTGGAGCGTTTTCTGCCGGAATTTTTGGGTGATTTTAGTGGACATGGTGTAGTGAAGGTGTACCTTCGTTTTGGGCTCGGTTGCCGGTAAGTAAACGCTGTATTTTCTCGCTGTTGCACCCGTCGGCGGGAGAGCTCCGTGATCAGGCGACTGCTCTCATTCGCCGCTAAGCCACGCCCCCCGATGTGGGAATCTTTTAACCCACCAGTAATGTGGAAACAGTGTACATAAAGGGCTACAAGGTGAAATCAACCACCTGACCCTTCACTGGAGCGTTCAAATGTTTTTGAAATTATTTATTTCACTTACCCGTATAAAAGCACCGAAATACAAAAAGGATTGCTGTGCTAAATATGGGGAAAAGAAAGAAACATAGTGCAGTATATCCAAAAATAAGGAAAATTTGGGAAATAGTCAGACTCACAAATAGTGAGTCAATAGAAAGTACTGGCTCAAATAATAATTATTTTGGTGTATTAAGGTGACACCCTTCATCTTCCTTTCTTCTTTAGATAAACTCAAATATGAACACTGAGAGGCAAACTACTGGTGTAGTATATCAAAGAAAAAACTATACTAGTATACCACAACAAATCAAACAAAAGAAAACCTGTCTCTATGTATAAAAGCTTGTTAGCCCACTATAGGGAGCAGCCCTTCTTTCTTGAGGTAGATGGAACGAATAGCTGGTAGCACTTAAGAATCCAATAATGGTAGATGTATTTGCATATGTATTTCCATAAGAAAAAAAAACCATATCAAATAAAACAATAAATAAATGTCCACACGGCTTTCTGTATTCTCCAAGACACGTTTTTCCTAGGGCTTTTTCAGAGTTAATAATTCCTGATCTATATTACACCAAAAGTTCTGTTTATCTTTGAGTTCATCCAAAGAAGAAAAGAAGAGGGAGGTTGTCACCTTAATACACCAAGGTAATTGTGATTTGAGCAAGTCCCTTCTATTGATCCTTCCTTTGTGAGTCTGACTATTTATTTTCTGATATGTTCCTTATGTTTTTATATACCAAACTATGTTTCTTTCTTTTTTTATTTAGCACAGAAATCAATGTTTTTATCTCAGAACTTTTTTAGGGGTAAGTAAATATATATATATATATATATTTTTTTTTTTTTTTGTAGTGCGCCACTGCAGGGTCTGGTGGTGGATTTCACCTTCTAGCCCTTTATTTACACTGTTTCTATAACAATTTCTTGTGTTATGCCCTTCCACTGCCCGACACTTACTTCCACTGCTTCTTATTTTTTTCCACTGCTTCTTACTTCCACTGCTTCTTATTTTTTTCCACTGCTTCTTATTTTTTTTTTTTTGTAGTGCGCAACTGCACGGTCTGGTGGTGGATTTCACCTTCTAGCCCTTTATTTACACTGTTTCTATAACAATTTCTTGTGTTATGCCCTTCCCCTGCCCGACACTTACTTCCACTGCTTCTTACTGCCAAAATCTGGACCATGCTGCACTATAGAGAGCAGAAATCACACCTAGCCATTCAGGCCTGACCTAATGATCCTGTACAATTATCAGACTAGAGTCTGAATCCACCGATCATGTGGATTCTAAAAGGGGAAGTACCCAGGAAACAGGTGGCATACATAAGGAGGTGTCTCCATTTTCTCCTATTTAAACCTGCTCAAGCCTGATACCTGTGCTCAGTAGTCTGTGCTCCCTGCTATGCTCAGTCGCTGTACTCTACCTGTCCTGATTATCTGGTATTTGACCTTTGGCTTGTCTTCAGCTTATGAACCTGTGCTGCCTAACCTGAATCTTTGCCTGCCTGACTATGCTTCTGCACACTGGATACTCTCAGCCAATTACAGCATTTGGAACTCAACCGAACTAAACCGTGAATGCATGCAAAAACTCTACACATTATCATGCTCTGGTGATGCAGATCATATTAATCCAATAAATATTTTTTGGGCTACAAGGAACCCCTTCAAGTCATGGACAAATTGCAAATTGACCCTCTTTACTATCAAAAAGCGAAAGTCATGAAATGTGGTTGTTTATGCATTAAAAATGGCAAAAATGGCTCTATATACATGAAGGACCACAATGAATCGTTGGACAAGATATAATTGGTAGAGGTGGTCAAAAATAAAAAATGACACCTTATATAATCCTTGAAACCATATCTAAACCTCAACCCAGGAACCCAAAGATGGGGACTATAACGCTAGTATGTACAATTGTGCTCAAAAGTTTGCAAACTCTGGCAGAAATTGAGTAATTTTGGAATTGATTTTGAAAAAATGACTGATCATGTAAAAAATGTATTATATTGTAGGATATTGATCATATGAAGCCATTTATTATCACACAGTTGTTTAGCTGCTTTTTAACACTCCGTTTTAAGCCCAAAATAATGCACAGTAAAGATTGCTGGGTGTCCCTGCAAGCAATATCTTACTAGAGGGTGGTGGCATTTGCTCACATGCATAGACTTTGAGCAAAAGACATATTGGTGGATTAATATATAGAGTTATGCTCAAAAGTGAAAATATGACTGATCATGCAAAAACATTTATTTTATTAAAGGATGGTGTTCATATAAAGCCATTTATTATCACATAGTTGTTTGGATCCTTTTTAAATCATAATGATATCAGAAATCACCCAAATGGCCCTGATCAAAAGTTTACATACCCTTGAATGTTTGGCCTTGTTACAGACACACAAGACAACACTCACAGGTTAAAATGCCAACTAACGGGGCCGGGCCGGGCCGCCGGGCCGCCGGGCCGACTGGACGCCATGAACATGGGCTCCAGCACTAACCTGAGCCAAAAGGCATACGAAACCACTCCTGGCTGCTTAAAAGTCAGACATCACGACAGCAATGCACAGGGAGCAACCCCGGCACATCACTGCCACCGACGTTAAACGTATCGCAAGCCGGGCCGGCAACAGAGGCCAAGCACGGCCTACACACGGCAGAGCACCAGACCGCCCGCGGCCGCAACACGCGGCAAGGAGCTGCAAAGAGGCACAACCCCCGAGACACCCGATCGGGAGAAACCGCACAGCTGAACGGCCCACCAAGAGCCATGAGATGTCCAGCACTGAAATGGAGGCGCTTCACTACAGACTCATTCACCCAGAGGGCTGTAGCGCAACTTACCATGGGGGACTGGCATGGGCGGCTCGTGCAGGCCCAGACGATGCTGAGCACCGGGTGGAACACCCGCACGGCTTACACGCCGACCGGAACAGTGAGTACCCCGGTCTCCAGGTATGGGAGGTCCCCGGAGAATCCTGTCCCCACTGTCGTGAGCCCTGTGAGGCGGGAGTGCGCTGCCCTGCCGGCGGACCGGTGGCCGGGGGGGTAGTGTACCAGCATTAAGTATGAGACCGACACTGGGAGAGACACGGGAGTGCCCGCTCCATGGGGAACAAAGTGATACTGGGGAGGTGCAGGGGACGGGAGGGCCACAAACTTTGTGGTTAATCTCAGCCCCTGAGTGCCCACAGTGCCGCGGAGGACCCGGCCGGTAGGCGGGGGCCAGCGTGGGTGAAACGGGCGGAGGCTTGGCGACCTGAGGACTGCACCGAAGCTGAGACATGTGAGACCTCCTTCAGACTGCCATACAGCTCCTGCACACGTTATAACCAACCTTGTTTTTTTGTTTTTTTTTCTCTTACGTTCTTTTTTCCTTCCGTTCATTTTGATTGCCCTATATATTTTCACAATAAATTTGCAAGGATGGTAAAAAAAAAAAAAAAAAAAAAAATATGCCAACTAAAGGTTCCCCACACCTGTGGCTTTTTAAATTGCAATTAGTATTTGTGTATAAATAGTCAATGAGTTTGTTAGCTCTCATGGGGATGCACTGATCAGACTAGATACTTAGCCATGGGGAGCAAAAAAGAAAGGTCAAAAGACCTGCATAACAAGACAATGGAACTTTATAAAGATGGAAACGGATATAAAAAGATATACAAATCTTGAAAATGCCAGTCAGTATTGTTCAATCACTTATTAAGAAGGGGAAAATTCAGGGATCTCTTGATACCAAGCTAAGGTCAGGTAGATCAAGAAAGATTTCAGAAAAACCCACAGGTAACCTCAGGAAAAAAACAGGCTACTCTGGAAAAAGACGGTCTGTTTTTTTCGAGGAGCACAATATGACGATACTTGAACAAAAATTAGATGCTGTCAGGATCCAGCACGCAGAACTGTATCACACCTAGGAGTAAAGGTATCAAAGGTAATGTTGATCCAGAACGTAGAACTGTATCACACCTAGGACTAAAGGTAACGTCTTACCGGGCCTTAGAATGGCCGGACTTAACATACCAGAGAATAGTCAGAATACTTGCCGAGGTCGGGGACACAGAATGAGACACAACGATGAGGGAAAGCCAAAAGTCAGAGATACCAGAATACAGGGAAGTCAAAACTAAGCCAAAGTCAATAACCAGAAATAAATGCTCAGGAACACACTCACGGACAACCACTAAGGAAACCATGACAGGGCAATGAGTGAAAGGAGAAATGAGTTTAAATAACCCTCTTGCAGATCCGATTGACCATAACCGGCCTTTGACCCCAAAACGTGCGTGCGCATCTATTACGTGATGTAACACGCACGTCAACGCCGTCATTACCATGGGTGGATGGGGAATTGCCCGGATGCCCCACAGTCACATTGTCATGGAATACCCTCATTACTTCCTTTCTTCCTAGCACCTTGGAGTCTGTCAAACAATTCGGAGATAAGGGGAATGGGATAGGCATTTTTATGGTGATCTTGTTTAACCCCTTAAGGACCAAACTTCTGGAATAAAAGGGAATCATGACATGTCACACATGTCATGTGTCCTTAAGGGGTTAAAGCCCTGAAATCAATGCATGGCTTTAATTCACCATCTTTTTTGGAGACAAAAAAAGAATCCTGCTACAGCAGGTGAGGATGATTTACGTATGTGGTCCTTACTTTAATGTACTCATCCATGATTCTACTCTCCAGTGGAGATAAGACATATACTGCTACCTTAGGGGGCATAGCACTAGGTAACAGATCTATGAAGCAATCATATGATCTGTGAGGAGGTAGAATATTAGTCTGGTTCTTACTGAAAACCTCTTTAACCTCCCAGTACTGTACAGGAATTTCGGAGGTCTGAGGCATTGTGGTAGGCAAAGTAATGATGCCCACTCTCTTGGTAACTGGTAACATACATCTCATCGAAGCCAAAGTCAGTAACCAGAAATAATTGCTCAGGAACACACTCTCGGACAACCTCTAAGGGAAACCGTGACAGGGCAATGAGTGAAAAGAGAAATTAGTTTAAATAACCCTCTTGCCGATCCGATTGGCCGTAACCGGCCTTTGACCCCAAAACGTGAGTGCCCGTCTATTAAGTGACATCACACTCATGGGTGGATGTGGGGCTATAATATGGTGTGGACCGCAGCGGCCAGCGGCCACAGTTATGCTGCAGCAGTCAGTAGTGCCAGCGCTGGACCGTAGAACGGTACCTCCATCACTGCTAGAAAGGCAATAACTATTGCCAACACCACAAGGTGAGGTAGAATACGTGACAGCTGCATGTTCAAGTTGCCAGAAAGAAGTCTTTACTGCGCCAATGCCACGAAAAAGACCTTGACATGCCTCACAGCTTCTGGAACATTGTAATTTGGAGGGATGAGACCACAATAGAGCTTTATAGTAACAGCCATAAGTGCTATGTTTGGAGAGGGGTCAACAAGGTCCATAGTGAAAAAACAATACCATCCCCACTGTGGTGGTAGCTCGCTGATGTTTTGGGCAGGGGTTGTGAGCTCTAAAAAGCAAGGAGAATCTTGTGAAAATTGATGGCAAGATAAATACAGCATGTTATCAGAAAATACTGGCAGACAATTTGCATTATTCTGCACGAAGGCTGCACTTGGGACGCTCTTGGGCTTTCCAGCATGACAATGACCCTAAGCACAAGGCCAAGTTGACCCTCCAGTGCTTACAACAGAAAACGGTGAAGGTTGTGGAGTGGCCATCATAGTCTCCTGACCTTTATATCATCAAGCCACTCTGGAGAGATCTTAAACGTACAATTCATGCAAGACAACCAAAGACTTTGCATGACCTGGAGGTATTTTGCCAAGACGACTGGGCAGCTATACCATCTGCAAGAATGCAAACTGTAATTTGGAGAGAGCTTTATGGTCACAACCATAAGTGCTATGTTCGGAGAGGGGTCAACAAGGCCTATAGTGAAGCATGTGAAGCATGGCGGTGGCTCACTGATGGTTTTTTTTTTTTGGGGGGGGGGAGTGTGTGTGAGCTCTAAAGGCACAGGGAATCTTGTGAAAATTGATGGCAAGATGAATGCAGCCTCATAGACAACTACTACAAAAGACTGCACACTGTCATAGATGCTAAAGGGGGCAATACACAGTATTAAGAACTATGTGTATGCAGACCTTTGAACAGGGGTCATTTTATTTATTTATTTATTGCCATATTTCATTTTATGAGTGTGCCATTCTGTTATAACCTTTAGTTAAATATGTATCCTATAAGAAATAAAATAAATGTGTTTGACCTGCTCACTCATGGTTTCTTTAAAATATGGGACATATATTACCAATTCTCCAAGGTTATGCACACTTTTGAGCACAAATGTATATAATTCCATACAAAGAGGACATTTAGATATGGTCATTCGGTGAAGTGATGGCCTATAGGTTGCTGAATCAATGACTTTATCAGTTGTGCTCTTGGAACTGATCCTACTGACTTTCCTCTGTCATTAACCCCCTGCCCGCTTAAAAAAAAAAAAAAAAAGTATAAAAAAGCAATGGAATAGTTTAGGGGACTTTTAATCAAAGTCAGATGCTGAAGTTTAAGCAGGGCCAGATTTACATGTCAGTTGCTTGTAGGCAACAACATTTTAAGGCACCTCTGCTCCCCAACCACAAAATAAGGAATATTAAGTAAGTATAATACATTTATTAAATGAAATTGCAGGCCTACAACATCTACAATAAATATTTATATTTGACAAATGCATAGGTATGTTTGGTCACATTTCTGCTCTGATTGTAATGTATTGTGTTTGAATCAGTAAGTATTGTGAGTCTGTGATTGTAATTCAATAGTGTAAATGAATGCCGGGTTAAGTAGTTAAGGTAAAGAGAGGTTTATGCTCTGGCTGGAAGGCTGTCCATCAGCAGCTAGTGGACATCCTTTGTACAATATGTGCAAAAAAGATTGTCAAATACCTCTCAATAGAAGTCCAATTGACTATATCTGCACTTGTAGTACATACACCAATCAGCAAATTTATTGCATCTCCTGCTTCCAGAGACCATTCAGGAAGAAGAAACAGTTCTGTCAGAGAAGGGAGAATGTGGCTATGGAATAAAGGTAACTATTTAGCCACTCTAAGCTACAAATGGGGAACACATTCGTACTCCAAATTCTGCCCTACACCTTCACCCAATATCAAATAAATATGAACATAATATAATGACAAATATTCACAACCTAGTAAAGCTATATACGTCAAAAAGTAATTTAGAACAAAACCATCTTGTTAACAGCAAGGAGTTATTCACTATCAACCATAGTTTACCATTGATGCAAACAATGGCAAATATCACCATATCATATTGTTGCAATCAGGATTGGTAAAGTTTATTGAAGTTTATTGTGGTTGCAACACCTCTAAACAACAGCATTTAGTGGATAACAATCAAAGTGAAATATATTGTTAAACAAATAACCGGGTTTGGTCAAAAATCTAATAATTGACTAATTATTGACCAGCAGTGACTTGTTTATTCCAGAGTATGGGATGTTGTTTATTGTTTGCAATGCAAGATGTTTATTTGAGGGGGAAAAAAAAAGGTATTCTAAGCATGGAATGATTTTGTAATTGGCAGCATGCCAGAGCAAGGCTGACACAATATAAAGTAAAAAAAAATAAAAAATAAAAAAGATTAAAGCAATGGAACTTTGGAGGTAAGCCACAAAATAAGACAATTTAGCAAACCAATCAAAAAGTATTGCTGAACATCTATATACAGAATAAAAACAGCATTAGAGAAACATTGTAAAAAGAATAATCTTTACAATTCAATATTTTGCACAAAAAAAATTGGCATTCAGAGGATCATCCGATGTACTTTTCACAACAGACAATGGAAACTTCTTAAAGGGACACTGTAGTCACCAGAACAACTACAACGTATTGTATTTGTTCTGGTGAGTATAGTTCAGTTGTCATTACTTAGAATTGGCATAAAGAAGAAAACCAGAGGGAGGGGACCAGCAACTCTTGAAAAAGTCTAAATAAGAAAAAAAAAACGCATTGAGCTTTGGATAATTGGTGACTATTCAGTATTTTGTTTCTCCTTTGTATATCACTTCAGGCTTTTTGCAGTAAACACTGTCTTTTCAGACAAAATGGAGTGTTTACATTACAGCCTAGGTAAACCTTCACTGGCCACTCCTCAGATGGCTGCTAGAGGTGCTTCCTGGGGCAGGACTGCCATTCAGTGTCTCCACCTTCTGCATGGAGACACTAAACTTTCCTCATGCATTCAGTCAATGCATTTTTATGTTGAGATGCTGATTGGCCAGGGCCATGTTCTGCTTGTGCTGTCTCTGCCCCTGATCTGCCTCCTTGACAAGCAAAGCCAGCAACAGCAGACTGGACTAAAAGTAAGATTTGTCTAAATTTAGGAGGGCAAGGAGAGTCCGGGGGTGGGGGGTGAGGGGGGGGGCTAGATGGTGGTTTTAGCACTATAGGGTAAGGAATACATGTTTGTGTTCCTTACCCTATAGTGCTCCTTTAAGTTTAGTTCAAATGATGTCAAAATATGATCCTGTAATTAAAGAGCATCTTAGAAAAATGAACAATAAAGAAACCCATATACACTACTTGAGAAAAAGCAATTGAGAACAAATGTATAGGGTTAATGGCTCACAAAATTAAGGTTTAAATAATAGAACAAGTCAAATCATAAAAATAATATTTAGCTATTCTTGATTGTATCTTGTTGTATCTCATAAAGATAAACTCTTTTGTATCATTGAATTTGTATATACAGATAAACAAAAGGTTGAAATATGTGAAAATTTTTCAGTTTTTTTGATTGTCAGTGGTTGTTCTGGGCACTTCTGAGTTATGGGCGCTGCATGCGGTGATGTAACTCACAGGAATGGCATTGCTGTTTCTGAGAAAGCTGAATGCAGGTGTGGCAGCAGTGACTGTAACTCAGGAGGAGTCAGTTGCCATTACTTAGAAGTGACCAGAGGGAGGGAACCAGTAACTCTTGAAAAAGTCTAAATAAGAAAAAAACGCATTGAGCGTTGGATGATTGGTGACTATTTAGTATTTTTTTTCTCCTTTGTATATCGCTCTGAAGCGAGGACCAGGAATTTCTATATGAGAACAGTGGGTAAACTGGACTACAAGGGGGAGGACTGATTGGCGATAAGTGGCCCTATGGGTAAAGGGATGTTAGCACACTTGGATTGGGTTTTATTTTTGTGAGAGCCTGCCCAAAGATGTTATGCTTTATCTTTTGCATTAAATACTGCACTATATGTAGTTTCTCTCTCTCTTTGTTTATTTATTTATTTATATGGTTTTATACCAAACTGTGGCAAAAGTGACCTTGCCACTGGTTTTTGGAGGGGCCTGTTTGCTTGCCTCCTACCCTGTGACTATGGGCCCTGCAATATACCTCTCCCAATACACTTTAAAAGGCTCCAACCATAAAGAGTATTGGCCCTGATTCCCTGGAACTGTTTTGGGCATAGGACCATGTGCATGGTCGGTCAAAACTATGACTTCCAGGAAATTCCTGAACCCCTGAACCGATCTGGGTGATTTTTGGATATGTTGTTCACCCAGATCGGGGCTATTATGGGGATATGTCGTGTTTTGGGTTACTTATTTGACTTTGTAAAAATTTGTGTTTTTTTCTGCCTGTGGATAATTAGGTTAATGCATGATCTGCCTTAAAATATATCACAGGCAGAGGGGAGGGATTGTTTACTGTATGTGGTAGTGTCGTTCATTGTTACATTGTTTTGATTGGCTTGTATACTTTGTGTCCTCTTTTAAAATTTTTTATTTAACATACATTATAATTCAAAGGTTATACATCATGAAATATAGATTTGTTTTAGTTGTGTAGCATGAGTAATGTATATTCATGCAACATTTACATGTTTTGGACAGTTTTTATATCTAGAAGATAGCATCACAGATGCTTGGATTTGCAGCACTAAAAACTGTGAATTTGTATGTGCAGCGGTGATATATTTAATTAAAAAACATTCAACATTTAACAAAATCATTCCCTAAATTTGAAATACAAACCTAATATTTCGACCAAAGTTATAAATATTGTGATCTCCTTGGTATACTGCAGGTCCAGTCCAAACTCTCTTCAAGAACAAAAATATAAATTGAACAGTAAACTCTCACCTCACTGCTCCTTCAAACCTATACCCACCCCCCCTTCCCTCCCTTTCTCATCATTTGAGATCCATTCAATCCTCCTTTTCAAACCCATCTCATGCTAACATTGCTGTTATATATCGTCTCTCTGGTTCCCCACTTCTCTTCATTGACCACTTTGCTGCCTGGCTTACTTACTTCCTCTTCTCTTCTCCTCTAACATTCCATCTGTAATTCCTGGGGTCTTTATCATTCCCATTAACCCACCCTTGACCCCAGCAGCCTCAAAACTACTTTCTATTACCTCCTCCCTTGGGCTACCCCCCAAGTAATGGGCAATATTCTAGACCTTAATTTCACTCATGAATGTACAGTCTCTAACATCTGCAACACTCAATTTCTTCTCTGAGATCATCATCTATCATTTGCTCTCAATAGCCCCCTCCACCAACAACCTCAGCCTAACCTCCCTCAACTGAGAAGGAATCTGAGTTCTATAAACCTCCAGCAGCTGTCAGCTGACATTGATTCCCAACTACTATTCATTCCTGCTTACTCATGTCCTCATATAACTCTACCCTCACCTCAGCCCTGGACGCTGCAGCCCCCCCCTCTCCAAATACACACCTTGAGGAGGATACGCCCCTAACTGTGGCATACTGAATCAACACGCTACCTGCAGAGATGTTCCCGTTCTGCTGAACGCTGCTGGAGGAAGTCTCAAACCGAGTCTGACTTTCAACACTACAAATTCATCTTGCGTTCATACAGCGCAGCCCTTACCCTTGCCAAACATTAATACTTTTCTTCTCTTCTTCTCTCGCAATCCCAAGCATCTCTTTGATACCTTTAACGCTCTTCTTTGCCCTGCTACGGCCACCCTCCAAACTAATCTTACAGCTGATAGTTTCGCATGCTACTTCCCTGACAAGAATGAACAGCTAAGGAAAGAATTCTCACCACCATGCCCCTCACTTTCTCAACCACACCTGGATAATGCCTCTCCAACCATTTCAACTTTCTACCAGGCTACTGAACAAGAGTTGGCTGTGCTTATACTTTCCTTTCACCCCACCACTTGCCTGCTTGATTCTGTCCCATCTCACCTTATCAGATCTTTCTCCTCTTGTCTTGTGCTCTTGTATTGTGCCCTCAGATCTCTCTCCTCTTGTCTTCAACTGCTCTCTTTCTTCTGGCACTGACCTTCTGCCCTTAAACATGCTGCTATAGTACCCATCTTAAAAAAAACATGTCTTCCCATCCTCCCCTTCTAACTATGGTCCCATATCCCTGCTCCCTTTTTCCTCAAAGCTTCTTGAAAGACTAGTCTTTACCCGTCTGGCCTGCTTCCTCTGTCACGATTCGGGGAACCCAACACGCTAACACACACACAGACACACACACAGAAAGTGTGCAGTACCGGTCCTTAGAGTCAGAGGCGGCTCTCTAATTAGGCGATTTAGACGGCCGCCTAAGGCCTCGCGCAGTCAGGGGCCTCGCGGCCGCCTAAATCGCCTGTGGGCAGACTGACATGTCGGGTTCTCGGTCTATGACCGAGGACCCGACACAGGAGGGGGCCCGGCGGCTTGCCCTTAGTGCCACCGGGTGCGAGGCCCCTCCTGTCAGGCCGCCTGGGGAGAGAGCCTGCCTCAGTCTGCAGCTCCGCCGGGTGTGAGCTGCAGACTGAGGTCTCGCGATCTCCAGCCAATCAGAGCGTTGCCGCGGGTTACCACGGCAACGCTCTGAATGGAGATCGCGAGACTTTCCCCATGTGGTCTGCAGCTCTGCATCCGGCGGAGCTGCAGACCGGAAAGCCCACTGGACCACCAGGGAGTCATCCAGGACACTGGACCACCAGGGACAGATTGACCCCACCGGACCACCAGGGAAAAAGGTACATTTTGACCCCCCCCTCAACCTGTCATCCCACATGTCACCCCCCTCACCCCATCTCACCCTGTCGCCCCCCTCACCACATCTCACCCTGTCGCCCCCCCTCACCACATCTCACCCTGTCACCCCCCCACCCCATCTCACCCTGTCACCCCCCTCACCCCATCTCACCCTGTCACCCCCCTCACCTCATCTCACCCTGCCACCCCATCTCACCCTGTCACCCTCCCTCACCCCATCTCACCCTGTCTCACCCTGTCACCCCCTCACCCCATTTCACCCTGTCACCCCATCTCACCCTGTCACCCTCCCTCACGCCGTCACCCCCCACCCCATCTCACCCTGTCACCCTCCACCCCATCTCACCCTGTCACCCCCCTCACCCCATCTCACCCTGTCACCCTCCCTCACCATGTCACCCTCCCTCACCCCATCTCACCCTGTCACCCCCCTCACCCCATCTCACCCCCCTCACCCTATCTCACCCTGTCACCCCATCTCATCCTGTCACCCTCCCTCACCCCATCTCACCCTGTCACCCCCCTCACCCCATCTCACCCTGTCACCCCCCCTCACCTCATCTCACCCTGTCACCCTCCCTCACCCCATCTCACCCTGTCACCCCCCCTCACCCCATCTCACCCTGTCACCCTCCCTCACCCCATCTCACCCTGTCACCCCCCCACCCAATCTCACCCTGTCACCCCCTCACCCTGTCACCCCCCTCACCCCATCTCACCCTGTCACCCCCCTCACCCCAGCTCACCCTGTCGCCCCCCCTCACCCCATCTCACCCTGTCGCCCCCCCTCACCCCATCTCACCCTGTCACCCCCCCTCACCCCATCTCACCCTGTCACCCCTCCCTCACCCCATCTCACCCTGTCACCCCCCATCTCACCCTGTCGCCCCCCCCTCACCCCATCTCACCCTGTCGCCCCCCTCACCCCATCTAACCCTTTCACCCTCCCCTCACCCTGTCACTCACCCTCACCCTGTTACCCCCTCACGCTGTCACCCCCCTCACCGTGCCACCCCACTTCTCACCACCTTCTCACCCTGCCACCCCACCTGTCACCCCCTCACCCTGCCACCTCACCCTGTCACCCCCTCACCCTGCCATTTCACCCTGTCACCCCTCTCTCACACTGCTACCCCACCTGTCACCCCGTCACCCTGCCACCCCACCTGTCACCCCCATCTCACCCTGCCACCCCACCTGTCACCCCCTTTCACCCTGTCACCCCCCTCTCACGCTGCCACCCCACCTGTCAGTCCCTGCCACCCCACCTGTCACCCCCTCTCACCCCACCTCTCACCCTGCCACCCCACCTGTCACCCCCTTTCACCCTGTAACCCTGTCACCCCACCTCTTACTCTGTCACCCACCATGTGACCCCCACACACTGTCACCCCCCCTCATACTGTCACCCCCCTCATTCTGTCACCCCCTCTCACCCTGCCACCCCCTCACCCTTCCTCCCCTCTCACCCCACATCTGACCCTGTCACCCCACCTGTCACCTGCCACCCCACCTGTCACCCCCTAATACTGTCGCCCCCTCTAAACCCTGTTACCCCCTCTCACCCTGCCACCCCACCTGTCACCCCCCTCACCCAAAATCTGACCCGGTCACTCACCCTGCCACCCCACCTGTCACCCCCTCTCACCCTGCCACCTCACCTGTCACCCCTTCTAGCTCTGCCACCTCACCTGTCACCCCACCTCTTACTCTGTCACCCACCCTGTGACCCCCCCACTCTATGTCACCCACCTTACTCTGTCAACTTACCCTGTCACTCCCCACACACCGTCACCCCACCTCACACGTGTCACCCTCTCTCACCCCACATCTGACCCTGTCACTCACCCCACCTCACACGTGTCACCCTCTCTCACCCCACATCTGACCCTGTCACTCACCCTGCCACCCCACTTGTCACCCTGCCACCTCACCTGTCACCCCCTCTCACCCTGCCACCTCACCTGTCACCCCCTCTCACTCTGCCACCTCACACTGTCACCCCACCTCACACTGTCACCCCACCTCACACTGTCACCCCACCTCACCCTGTTACCCCACCTCACCCTGTCACCCTCTCTCACCATGTCACCCTCCTCTCACCTTGTCACCCTCCTCTCACCTTGTCACCCTCCTCTCACCCTGTCACCCTCCTCTCACCCTGTCACCCCCTCTCACCCTGTCACCCCCTCTACACTATGTCACTCTCCCTCACACTAGGTCTCCACCCCTCACACTAGGTTTCCCCCTCACACTAGGTTTCCCCCTCACACATTAGGTCTCCCCCCTCACACTAGGTTTCCCCCTCACACTAGGTTTCCCCCTCACACATTAGGTCTCCCCCTCACACATTAGGTCTCCCCCTCACACATTAGGTCCCCCCCTCACACATTAGGTCCCCCCCTCTCACTCTGTCACCCCCTCTCACGCTCTGTCACCCCCCTCTCACGCTCTGTCACCCCCCTCTCACGCTCTGTCACCCCCCTCTCACACTCTGTCACCCCCCTCTCACACTCTGTCACCCCCCTCTCACACTCTGTCACCCCCTCTCACACTCTGTCACCCCCTCTCACACTCTGTCACCCCCTCTCACACTCTGTCACCCCCTCTCACACTATGTCTCCCCCCTCACACTATGTCTCCCCCTCACACTATGTCTGCCCCCTCTCTCTCTGTCACCCTCCCTCTCATGCTGTCACCCCCTCTCACTCTGTCACTCCCCTCTGTCTCTCCCCTCTCACTCTGTTACACGAATGTAACCCCCTCACACTAATGTCACCCCCTCTTACTCTGTCACACCCCTTACACTAATGTAACCCTCTCACACTAATGTCACCCACTCACACTATGCCACCTCCCTACACTATGTCATTTTCCCACACACTCTGTCACCTACCTCCATACACACTGTCACCTACCTCCATACACACTATCGCTCCCTCTAAACACACGGGCACCACTCTGCGCACTCTGGCACCCTCCTGCTCTTTTACACTCACCCTGCCACAGTTACTCCTTTACTCACCCTGTCACCCCCTAAAGGCAATCATTCTACACAGTACACACTGTCATAAAACATAGCGTCGCCATGAACTTAATGCCAAAGGCCAGTACACAAACATACACATGCTCAGGGAAACATACATACATATACAAAGATACTCACTGCCAGACACACACTCTCAGATACACACAGGTAGACAATGCACAATGCAACGATGTATACAAAGACTAGTTCTCTATATCCAGTACTGCAAGCTTCCCCTTCAATATATCTACAGCTTCTTATATACCCACACACAAGTCAACTGCAATTTTTTTCCAATAATGGTGTTAGTGGGGGGCCTCATGTATGAATTTCGCCTAAGGCCTCGCCAAGTCTAGAGCCGCCACTGCTTAGAGTGGCCGGGCTAAGCACACACAGAATAGTCAGGAGACAAGCCGAGTAAGGGGAACCAGAAAACAGAATAACGAGAAACAAGCCGAGGTCAAAGGGTAGGAGAAAGTCACAAAGTCAGTATAACAAGCCAGAGAGCACGTAACCAGAAATCACACGTTCAGAATCAATACTATTAAGCAAAGACCACAACAGGGCAGGGAGGAACAGGAAATGTAAGTATTTAAACCAGAAGGTTAATTCTGATTGGCTAATTTCCAATCAGAATTAACAATCACACGTGGGAGATATCTAAACCTCCCACTGTGATTGAGGCACTGTGCCTTTAACGCCGGGTCAGGTGACTGACCCCGGCGTGTAACAAATTGGCCGGTCTCCCAGCGTGCAGCGTCATGCATGCTGCCGCCGGGGGACCCGGAAGAAGACGCGGGCGGCACCCGTGGCTGGGAGGATGCCGCCCGCCGAACACATGGCAGGAAGGGGACCGCGGACGGCTGGAGGGTGAGTGCCGCGAGCGGATTGCAGCCTCCCCTCGCAGCCGCCCGCGGGATCCTGACATCCTCAACTCCAACTCTCTCTTCTGCCCCCTCCACTCTACTGAGACTGCCCTTATTAAAGTCATTAATGACATTATCACAACTAAATCCAAAGGTCACTACTCCATACTAATTCTTCTTGACCTCTCTGCTGCCTTTGACACCGTTGATCTGTTTTCCTTCTCCAAACTCTAAAATCACTCGGTCTCTGTGACTCTGTCCTCTCGTGGTTTTCCTCATATCTCACCCAACGCTCATTCAGTGTCTCCTTTTCTAAAGATACCTCCACCCTTTGTCCTGTCTCAGTTGGAGTCCCCCAAGGCTCTGTCCTCGGTCCCCTTCTATTTTCTCTTTACACTGCCTCTCTTGGCAAACGTATTACCTTATTTGGATTCCAATACCATCCGTATGCTGATGACACCCAGATATATCTCTCCTCCCCGGACCTCCCCCCTGATGTCCTGCAACAAGTCACCTTTTGCCTTTCTTCTATCTGTGATTGGATGTCCTCCCGCTTTCTGAAACTCAATCTTTCCAAAACAGAACTTCTTGTCTTTCCTCCTCCTAATATTAATCCTCCTCTCTCACTCTCCCTTCGGATTGGTGGTACCCATACCCTTCCTTACAAGCACATTATCTTGGTGTTACTTTTGATTCTTTGATTCTGGCCTCACCTTTGAGCCTCACATCCGGTCTGTTGTCAAAATATTGCCCGCAACTGCCCCTTTTTTACACAAGATGCTACTAAAGAGCTTGTCCAGGCTCTTGTAATCTCTGGCATGGACTATTGTAACTCTCTCCTAATTGGTCTTCCCAATAGCATACTGCCCCGCTACAGTCTGTAATGAATGCTGCCACCAGACTGATTTTCCTCTCTAGTTAGTCCTCTTAAACCTCACCCCTCTGTCAGTCCTTACATTGGCTTCCTGTATCCTATAGGCGTCAATTTAAAGTGCTAACCCATATCTATAAAGCACTGAACAATTCTAGCCCCTCTTATATCTCCTCACAGTTCCATAGGTTTGCCCCTTCTCGGTCTCTCTGCTCTGCTCTGCCCGTGACCTTCTTCTGTCCGCTGCTCGCACCCATACGGCCAACTCGCACTTGCAGTACTTCTCACGGTGGCACCCTTCCTATGGAATAGCCTGCCTATTGCCATCAGACTCTCCTCTAGTCTTCAAACGTTTAAGAACTGCCTTAAAACCCATTTCTATAGGAAAGTCTATGGCCTCCCAGACTAACCTCTACCTGCCTCTTGCTCTCTCCTAAAGGGCAGCACTCTACTCTCTCCTCCAGCTCTGCTTCACTCCCACCTTATTTTATTACTATCTCCTGTCCTAATGTGTTTTATACCCCTCCTCCTATAGACTGTAAGCTCCTTTGAGCAGGGCCCTCTTCAACCTATCTTTCCTGTAAGTTTTCTTGCAACTGTCCTATTTATAGTTAAATCCCTTCTCTAATAATATTGTAAAGTGCTACGGAATCTGTTGGCACTATATACATGACAATAATAATAATAAACTCAATCCAAGGTTATAACCAAAATACCAAGTCATTCAACTGTTTCGAAAGCACTAACTTCACTCATTGAAGGGCTTTTAAGCATTTAAGGACAGAGAAAATTGTCTAATTGAACCAAAACAAAACCTAGAATTTTTACTATATCTTTGTTCCACTGTAATTTAAGGGTTTCTCTTTAAATCCAACCATACATATTATATATTGTTTTCTAAAAGACAGAAAGGGCTTTCTATTAATATGTTAGATAGTAACATAAGCTGAAAAAAAGACTTGCAACCTTAAAGTTCAGCTTTTCCAAAAGAAGGTAAAAAAAAGAAAACAGATTAAAGCTCTTTACAATATTGTAAAAAACTAAGAAAAAAAATCTCAACCCCAGAATAGCAGTCAGATCTGTTCTTGGATCAAGAAGCTGTTAACACATATATTAAATATTATATTCCTGAATTTTATGCTTTTGAAATAATTTATCCAGTCGCTGTTTAGAAATCTGTACAGACTCTGATAAAACCAGACAGAGAATTACACAACTTAATTGTTCTTACTGTAAAGAACCCTTTATAAAAAAAAAAAAAAGGAACCACTGTGATACTCTGCAGATGTGGCCAAAATAGCACAGTCAGTAAATAAAGGGCACAACATATTTTTTTAGATACATAAATGAAAAAAGGAAAGTAAAACAAGGATTAGTTAGATTAAAAACAAAAGAAGGAAGGTATGTAGAAGAGGATAAAGGTCTAGCCGACTGCCTCAATGAATATTTTTGTTCAGTATTTACAGATGAAAGTTAAGGAAAGGGACCTCAGTTAGGAAAAAGAACAAATACATAATTTACAGAGTTTACAGAGGAAGAGGTTCTATTTCAACTGTCAAAAGTAAAGACAAGTAATAATGGGGCCTGATGGAATCCACCCAAAGTTATTAAAAGAGCTTAGTGGTGCACTAGCAAAACCAATAATAGATTTATTTAAACAATCATTGTTAATAGGAGTAGTCCCAATAGATTAAAAGCTAGAGAATGTTGTGCACATTCACAAGAAAGGTAGTAGTAGGGACTCAGGAAACCATAGGCCAGTAAGCCTTATTTCAGTAGTGGAAAAAGTTATGGAAACCATTTTAAAGGATAGGATTGTTGAACATCTAAAATCAAGATCAAGATTTCAAGATCGGAACTTCTCTTGCAGTCGCTTGGTAGAAAACTCCCTAATTCCCACGGTATTAGGGAGTTATCTACCAAAAAGCTGAAAGACCTAAATTGGTCATTCAGACACATTTACTAATACAAAGTAAAGATCAGCCTGTGAGTGGGGGCTTTTGATCTAAAGGGGGGGCCTATTGCTCCCCCTGGCCCGCACCCTTGAGCGGCTGGTGGGGGCCCTAAATTAGAATAAGGGGGGGCAATTGCCCCCCCCCGCCCCCACCCCTGAGCGGCGGATGGGGGCCCTAAAGTAAAATAATGGGGGGTACCTATTGTCTTCCCCCCTGCCCCCACCCCTGAGTGGTGGGCGGGGGGCCCTAAATTAGAATAAGGGGGGGAACCTAATGTCCTCCCCCTGGCCCCCACTCCTGAGTGGTGGGCCCTAAACTAGAATGAGGGGGGGTCCTAATGTCCTCCTTCCTGGCCCCCACCCCTGAGTGGTGGGTGGGGGCCCTAAATTAGAATGAGGGGGGGACCTAATGTCCTCCCCCTGGCCCCCACCCCTGAGTGGTGGGTGGGGGCCCTAAATTAGAATAAGGGGGGGAACCTAATGTCCTCCCCCTGGCCCCCACTCCTGAGTGGTGGGCCCTAAACTAGAATGAGGGGGGGTCCTAATGTCCTCCTTCCTGGCCCCCACCCCTGAGTGGTAGGTGGGGGCCCTAAATTAGAATGAGGGGGGGGACCTAATGTCCTCCCTCCTGGCCCCCACCCCTGAGCGGTGGGTGTGGGCCCTAAATTAGAATGAGGGGGCACCTAATGTCCTCCCCCCGGGCCCTGACCCATGAGCGGTGGGTGGGGGCCCTAAATACTAATTGGGGGAGGGACCTAGTGTCCTCTCCCCTGGCCCCCACCACTGAGCGGTGGGTGGGGGCCCTAAATTAGAATGGGGGGACCTAATGTCCTTCCCCCTGGCCCCCACCCCTGAGCGGTGGGTGGGGGCCCTAAATACTAATTGGGGGGACCTAATGTCCTCCCCCCCTGGCCCCACCCCTGAGCGGGGAGTGGGGGGGCCTAAATTAGAATGGGGGGACCTAATGTCCTTCCCCCTGGCCCCCACCCCTGAGCGATGGGTGGGGGCCCTAAATACTAATTGGGGGAGGGACCTAATGTCCTCCCCCCTGGCCCCCACCCCTGAGTGACAGGTGGAGGCCCTAAATAAAAAATTAACCCCCCTCCCCAAGGTGATTAGGAGTCCCCAATGAGAATGAGGGGGGGACCTAATGTCCTCCCCCCTGGCCCCCACCCCTGAGCGGGGAGTGGGGGGCCCTAAATTAGAATGGGGGGACCTAATGTCCTTCCCCCTGGCCCCCACCCCTGAGTGGTGGGTGGGGGCCCTAAATTAGAATAAGGGGGGGAACCTAATGTCCTCCCCCTGGCCCCCACTCCTGAGTGGTGGGCCCTAAACTAGAATGAGGGGGGGTCCTAATGTCCTCCTTCCTGGCCCCCACCCCTGAGTGGTGGGTGGGGGCCCTAAATTAGAATGAGGGGGGGACCTAATGTCCTCCCCCCTGGCCCCCACCCCTGAGCGGTGGGTGTGGGCCCTAAATTAGAATGAGGGGGCACCTAATGTCCTCCCCCCGGGCCCTGACCCATGAGCGGTGGGTGGGGCCCTAAATACTAATTGGGGGAGGGACCTAGTGTCCTCTCCCCTGGCCCCCACCACTGAGCGGTGGGTGGGGGCCCTAAATTAGAATGGGGGGACCTAATGTCCTTCCCCCTGGCCCCCACCCCTGAGCGGTGGGTGGGGGCCCTAAATACTAATTGGGGGGACCTAATGTCCTCCCCCCCTGGCCCCACCCCTGAGCGGGGAGTGGGGGGCCCTAAATTAGAATGGGGGGACCTAATGTCCTTCCCCCTGGCCCCCACCCCTGAGCGATGGGTGGGGGCCCTAAATACTAATTGGGGGAGGGACCTAATGTCCTCCCCCCTGGCCCCCACCCCTGAGTGACAGGTGGAGGCCCTAAATAAAAAATTAACCCCCCTCCCCAAGGTGATTAGGAGTCCCCAAGCCCTTAGTCACCTCCCTCCCCCCAAAGATTAACCCCTACCTACCCCCCCACCCTAAAAATAATGAGGGGGGACCATTTAACTAAGTACCTGTAAAAAAAATTAAAAAAACTTACCATTTGATGATTTCTTTCTTCTAAAATCTTCATTTTTCAGCCCCAAAAAAGGCCAAATAAAAAGCCATAATAACCGAAGCACTTTAAAAAAAAAAAAAAAAAAGCACAAAAAAAATTAGCCATCATCACCCATGGAGGGCTCCGCGCAGACTGAGCTCTGCAGAGTGGGGGAAGGCTTATAAAGCCTTGCCCACACCCTGCAATTAGACTCAGAGCACTCTGATTGGTGTTCTTGAAATCCACCAATCAGAGTGCTCTGTGTCATTTTACACAGCGTGGGAAAGTTCTTTGGAATTTTCCCACGCTGTGTAATTTGACTCATAACACTCTGATTGGTTACTTAATCCACCAATCAGAGTGTTATGAGTCAAATTACACAGCATGGGAAAATTCCAAAGAACTTTCCCCTTTTAAGTAGATAACTCCATTGACAGGCTAAGTAACTTACATTTTATATAAATGTATGTTACTTGATTGTTGTAAGTGTTGCAAATGCTTACAGCTGAATCCTGGCTATGTTTGTATACTTTTAATTTAAAATTGTATACAGTGTAACATTCTTCTTCTTCCACTGGGTAAGTATATTAGTACTTAGGCAATACTGTGCTTCGGAACTTCGGCACTTCGACACTTCGGAACTTCGGAACTTTGGCACTTCAGAAATTTGTTAATTTTGAAACTTCGGGACCTCGTCAATTCGGCACTTCAGTAATTCGACACTTCAGCTATTCAGACATTCGGAAGTACCCGAATGTCCGAATTGCCCAAAATTCGTCTGAATTAATATTCGGACCCTAACAAATTGCAGATGTTTACTTGGCATAATATTGACATTAGTTGTGTGCATTATACTAATTATAGATAGACGTTATTGACATTATCGCTGTGCTCCACAACCCGATGTTAGTATTTTACTGATGTTAACTTTGTCTCACATTCCTACCATGTATTGTCCATCACAGTTTGGCAGTCTCTTTCTTTTAATCCCCTGCACTGTCTGTCTCTGTCTCTCAATATGCACAAATCCATTCCATCTCAGTGGATTAAGACATATTAATAGATGTATGACTGTTTCCACACATGTGCAAATATTCTAAATAAACACATATAAAACTGATATAGTTTTGTCAAACACCAAGGCATATGAGAGTGGATGGATCACTAAGGCAGTGCAATTTTCATTCCGATCAGATTTCATAAACCTCTGGCATTCTCAGGTGCATTTCTCAGTTATTGGATTCTTCTAAGCACCAACTCTTGGTTTATAGTCCCCTGACTCAATTTCCAGTATTCGGCAATTTGGAACATCTGTTGGACTCCCTTACCCTAACCCTATCCCTAACCCTACCACTACCCCTAACCCTAAACACCACAACCACTTACACATCTATACAGCTCCCAGTGCCCGGACTGCCATTACAACCACTTACACATCTGTTGGGCTCCCAGTGACAGGATTGCCACCACAACCACATCTATAGGGCTCCCAGTGCCAGAAATTAGCTTATTGGTCAAGATTCCTGTCATCACGTAATTTTCCCTACCTCTATTGTTTTGCCACTTTTCAGAAATCTGAAGCACTTCGGCACTTCCGAAATTTGGCAATTCGGCAATTCGGTTTGGCACTTCCGAAATTTGCACTTCAGAAATTCGTCAATTCGGCATTTCGGAACTTCGGACATTCAGAAGCATCAGAATGTCCGAATTTCCAGAATTTTGTCCAAATTTACATTCGGAACGAAACAAATTGCACATGTCTAGAGGATATGATAGAAACATTTAAATACATAAAGGGAAGTCAACACAGTAAAGGAAGAGACTATTTTTAAAGGAAGAAAAAATACCACACGGAAGAGTAGTCTTAAAAGTACATAGTCTTAAATAAGAGGGGCAAAGTATTACAAATAATATCAGGAAGTATTACTTTACTGAGAGGGTAGTGGATGAATGGAATAGCCTTCCAGCTGAAGTGGTAGAGGTTAACACAGTAAAGGAGTTTAAGCATGTGTGGGATAGGCATAAGGATATCTTAACTATAAAATAAAGTCAGGGACTAATGAAAGTATTTAGAAATTGGGCAGACTAGATGGGCCGAATGGTTCTTATCTGCCGTCACATTCTATGTTTTCTATGTTTTTCTTTTTCTTTGAGTCCTTGTGTCCTATGTATAGTCCTATTTATGAATGCATTCCAGACAATGGTTTATATTGGCACTGAATTTGTATAATGTTATAATATCTCTGAGACTCCAATTTTCTAAATTATACAGATTAATATATGTATATATGTTAACTTTTTTTCATAAGTACAAACTTCCATTCCTCTTAATAAACTTTTATCCTGCCGCTGCATTTTTTTAGTGCCATAATACCCTTCTTTAGAAGAGGTGCCCAAACTTTCATTCCATATTCAAGGTGTGGTTTTAAAATGAATTTATAAAGAAGCAAAATTATATTTCCATCCCAAGAATTAAAGGGACACACCAAGAAAACAACCTATTCCCTTATTAATTATATGCTGATGTGGTCTATTTACCTAACACTTTAGTATGTGCTTGATATGCAAACTAAATAAAGAACAATACACAGTAAAAATTGCTGGGTGTCCCTGCCAGCAATATCTCACTAGAGGGTAGTGGCAATTACTCACATGCATAGGCTTTGAATAAAATACATATTTGGAGATTACTATATACAGTTATGCTCACAAGTTTGCATACCCTGGCATTAATTGTGAAATGTTAGAATTTATTTTGAAAAAAATATATTTTATTGAAGGATAGTAATCATATGAAGCCATTTATTATTACATAGTTGTTTGGCTCCTTTTTAAATCATAATTATAACTGAAATCACCCAAATTGCCCTGATAAATGTTTTCATACCCTTGAATGATTGGCCTTGTTACAGCCACACACAATGACACGCACATGTTAAAATGGAAATGAAAGGTAAATTTCCCCCCCCTTTGGCTTTTTAAATTGCAATTATTGTATGTGTGTGAATAATCGATGAGTTTGTTAGTTCTTACGTGGATGCACTGAGCAGGATAGATACTGAGCCATGGGGAGCAGAAAAGAACTGTCAAAAGAACTGCGTAACAAGGTAATGGAACTTTATAAAGATGGATATAAAAAGATATCTAAAGCCTTGAAAATGCCAGTCAGTACTGTTCAATCACTTACTAAGAAGTGGAAAATGCGAAGATTCGGGGAACATGCCAATTTGAGGTAGACCAAGAAAGATTTCAGCCACAACTGCCTGAAGAATTGTTCAGGATACAAAGAAAAATCCACAGGTAACCTCAGAAGAAATACAGGCTGCTCTGGAAAAAGATGGTATGGTTGTTTCAAGGAGCACAATGCAATGATACTTGAACAAGAATTAGCTGCATAGTCGAGTTGCCAGAATGAAGACTTTAGTGTGCCAATGCCACAAAAATGCCTAGTTACGATATTACCAACAACACCTTGAAACGCCTCACAGCTTCTGGCACACTGTGATTTGGAGTGAAAATACCTAAATAGACTTTTAGGGTCACAACCATAAGGCATATGTTTGGAGACAGGTCAAAAAGGATCCCATCCCCACTGTGAAGCAAGGGGGTGGGTCACTGATTCTTTGGATGTGTGTGAGCTCTAAAGGCATGGGGAATCTTGCAAAAATTGATGGCAAGATGAATGCGGAATGTTATCAAAATACTGGCAGACAATTTGCATTCTTCTGCACGAAGGCTGCACATGGGACACTCTTGCACTTTCCAGCATTACAATGACCCAAAGCACAGGACCAAGTTAACCCTCCAATGGTTACAGCAGAAGAAAGTGAAGGTTCTGGAGTGGCCATCACAGTCTCCTGACCTTAATATCATCGAGCCTCTCTGGGGAGATCTCAAATGTGTGGTTCTTGCAAGACGACCAAAGACCTGACCTGGAGGCATTTTGCCAAGACTACTAGGCAGCTATACCACCTGCAAGAATTAGGGGCCTCATAGAAAACTATTACAAAAGACACTGTCATTGATGCTAAAGGGGTCAATACACAGTATTAAAAACTAAGGGTATACAGACATTTCATTTTTTTATTTGTTTCCCTGTTTTGTTTTATGATTGTGACATTCTCTAGCCTACAGTTGAATATGAAACCCATAAGAAATAAAAGAAGTGTTTTGCCTGTGTGGTACTACCAAAATTAATTAGTGTGGTGTGAGTACTTTAAAATATAACTTTTATTGATTGACGTTAAACTATCCCAAAAAAAGGTTGGTGTTGAGCTATAGTCTGTATTTATTTATTTATTTATTATTGCCATTTATATAGCGCCAACAGATTCCGTAGCGCTTTACAATATTATGAGAGGGGGATTTAACTATAAATAGGACAATTACAAATAAACTTACAGGAACAATAGGTTGAAGAGGACCCTGCTCGATCGAGCTTACATTCTATAGGAGGTGGGGTGTAAAAAACATTAGGACAGGAATTTACAATCAAATAAGGTGGGCTGCCCTTTAGGAGAGGGCAAGAGACAGGTATGTGAGGTAAGGGTTAGTCTTGGAGGCCATAAGCTTTCCTAAAGAGATGGGTTTTAAGGCACTTCTTAAAAGATGCAAGACTAGGGGAGAGTCTGATGACGGTAGGCAGGCTATTCCATAGGAAGGGAGCCGCCCGTGAGAAGTCCTGCAAGCGCGAGTTGGCCGTACGAGTGTGGACAACTGACAGCAGGTGGTCACGGGCAGAACGGAGAGACCGAGAAGGGACATACCTATGGATCTGTGAGGAGATATAAGAGGGGCTAGAGTTGTTCAGTGCTTTATAGGTGTGAGTTAGTACCTTGAATTGACTCCTATAGCATACAGGAAGCCAATGTAAGGACTGGCAGAGGGGTGAGGTGTGAGAGAAACGACTAGAGAGGAAAATCAATCTAGCAGCAGCATTCATTACGGACTGTAAGGGTGCAGTACGGCTATTGGGAAGACCAATCAGGAGAGGGTTACAATAATCCATGCGGGAAATTACTAGAGCATGGACAAGCTCCTTGGTAGTATCTGGTGCAAGAATGGGGCGGATGCGGGCTATGTTTTTAAGATGGAATCTACAGGATTTGACAACATGCTGGATGTGAAGCTTAAAGTTGAGACCAGAGTCAAGTATGACACCAAGACAGCGCGCTTGCAAGGATGGACTAATGTTGGTACCACAAACTTGGAGGGAGAGCGAAAGATGAGGATCAGTATTAGGAGGAGGAAAGACAAGGAGCTCAGTTTTTGAGAGCTTGAGTTTCAGAAAGCGGGAGGACATCCAGTCAGAGATGGAAGAAAGGCAAGCAGTGACACGTTGCAGGACGGCAGGGGAGAGGTCCGGGGAGGAGAGATATAGCTGGGTGTCATCAGCGTACAGGTGGTAGTGAAATCCAAAAGAGGTAATAAGTTTGCCAAGAGAGGTAGTATAAAGAGAAAATAGAAGGGGACCAAGGACGGAGCCTTGGGGAACGCCAACTGAGACAGGGCAAGGGGAGGAGGTATCATTAGAAAAGGAGACACTGAATGAGCGTTGGGAGAGATAAGAGGAAAACCATGAGAGGACAGAGTCACAGAGACCAAGCGATTGAAGAGTTTGAAGAAGGAGAGCATGATCAACGGTGTCAAAGGCCGCTGAGAGGTCAAGAAGAATTAGTATGGAGTAGTGGCCTTTGGATTTAGCTGCGATTAGGTCGTTAGTAACTTTGATAAGGGCAGTCTCTGTAGAGTGGAGAGGGCGGAAGCCAGATTGAAGGGTGTCAAGGAGAGAGTTGGAATTGAGGAAATGAGACACACGGGTAAAGACAAGTCTTTCCAGAAGCTTTGAGGAAAAAGGGAGCAGGGATATGGGACGGTAGTTAGAGAGGGTGGATGGGTCGAGGGATGGTTTTTTTAGTATAGGTACTACAGTGGCATGTTTAAGGTCAGCAGGGACGATGCCAGAAGAGAGCGAGCAGTTGAAGATGTGTGTTAGAGAAGGCACAAGACAAGTGGAGAGAGATCTAATAAGGTGAGATGGGACAGGATCGAGCGGGCAAGTGGTGGGGCGAGAGGAGCAAAGAAGAGCAGCCACCTCTTGGTCAGTAGCTGGGGAGAATGTCTGTAGATAAATACATAGAAAGAAATAGTATATAAAGTAGAACAAGGGGGTATAAAAAATAATACAAAATGATGATAAAAATCTAAGTATCTCTCTAAGTAGTTGGGATACAAAAAGGAGTTAAAAGTTAGTAGTACTCCTTTCCTGGTAGGATAGTGAATAATACACTGCCCAGTTAACTATTGAACTGTGTATCACATAGCTCTATGCAGAAAGCTAATAGTAATGTGTCCAACAAGTTTAGAGTATTTGCCTTAAATTAATAGTAATATAGGCAGAAATGGTTAAACTTGCAGACTGACAAACGAGTTTGAACTTGCAGATAGACCAACAAGTTTAGAATATTTCTCGCATAGTAATAGTAATAGTAATATAGGCAGAAATGGTTAAACTTGCAGACTAATACCTGTGCATATCAAAATGGGATTAACTGTGAGGGTGCATGCACCGGTTAAACCCTAGTCTCATTAAATATAGATTTCTAATCCCTACATAATTTGCAACAGGCACATGTCCCCTCCATGTTCCCAAATAAAAGTTGGTGCACAAATTAGTGAAAAATGCCTCTGTTCCCAAATACGTCTAATTCTTAGAGAGTTCCAACATAGAAGGAGCCCCAGGAGTGGGGAGTAGTGAAGTTAAATGAAGTTAAAAGTCATCAGTGTGAAAATACCCCCCCCCCCCCCCACACTCGGAAAGCTCCAGTGTATGCATTCAATGCACCTTTCCCCCGGCAGACAATCGCCGGGATCATAAAAATCATTAACCCCTTCCCGACTGCGGACGTATCAGGTACGTCTGGCAGAAAACAGTCCATAATGACCTTGGACGTACCTGGTACGTCTGCACCTATTTTGAGCTCTGGAAGCTCTGATAGTATAGCAGTGATGTACTGCATGTGATGAGTGCCTCGAGGGGTCCTGGTACTCCGTGCATATAAAATAATATATATAAAAAAATAAATATAAAATAAAGAAAATGATCAATATTAACTCCCCCCCCCCTTTTTTTTTTTTCGAAAGGCAGTGAATCATGGGGCTTCTGGGGGCGTCCCTAGCATGCCGCATCATAAGAGGAAGGCTGGAGTCATACAATCACAGCTTGCCCCATTAGCAATTTCATCCCAAGTGTGTTCCCCATTTCTCTGATTAGTGTGGATCTGCCTCCCTCTCTTCACTTGTGTTTTAGTGTGAGAGAGAGAGAGAGAGAGAGATCTGTGGTTTAGCTAGAGAGATTTAGGTATTTATAGGTAGGGATTTGTAAAATCTTGAGACCCAAAGGCTCTTTTCAGAGCCATTAACCCCTGTATTGCCAGTGATCACTATAATCACTGGCTCTTGCACAGCAGATCTTTTCTGCTGTTTGTGCCTTTTTTTTTTTTTTTTTAGGGGTTCATTTTTTTGTGATCTTTTTTGAGACCCAAAAGCTCTTTTCAGAACGATTAACCCCTGCCCTGCCAGTGATCACTATACAGATCACAGGCTCTTGCACAGCATCACTTATTTTGCTGTCTGTTCATTTTTTCAGGGGTTATTTTTTTTTTTTTTTTGTGACAGGTCACTACTAAGTAAAGCAATTGTGATCATGGCACACGGGTCACGGAAGACAACCCGCGCTGAGCAGTCATATGCCACCCTTGCGCTAGAGTCTGACGCGTCTATGACCCTGATTTTGACCCTGCCAGGTGCTCAGATACATCATCACTCGATACAGTGTCTACTGCTAGTGATGTATCTGGTGATGTTGTATCTGTGCCTGCTAGTCCCCCTGCCAGAAGGAGACGTGCTGCTCCAGCTGGCAGAACTGCTGAGGAGTGGGTAGTGCCTCATAACCAGAGGCCAGACATCCCATCCTTTACTGCAAATCCTGGCATTAATTTGGATGTCACAGGATTTAGCCCTCAGCAGTTTATGGAGGTGTTTCTGGGCGATGATGTATTGGGGAACATTGTCGCCCAAACTAATTTATATGCCCATCAATTCCGAGCTACAAAACCGGACTCTTTTTTGGCAAAGCAGCAATGGGCCCCCATCGATGTGCCAGAATTTAAAAGATTCTGGGCATTGACTATGCTGATGGGCATCATAAAGAAGCCCTCCATCCGCTGCTACTGGAGCAGTAGCCCCATCTGCTCTACCCCCATTTACTCCCAATGTATGTCGAGGAAGAGGTATGAAATGATTCTGCATTTCATGCACTTCAGCGACAACAGCCTGTGTCCCCCTAGGGAACATCCCCAGTTTGACAGGCTGTATAAAATCCGCCCCCTGATTACCCACTTTGCTGCCAGGTTTGCAGAGGCTTATACACCTGGAAGGAATATATGCGTGGATGAATCCCTGATGAAGTATAAGGGAAGGCTGGGATTCAAGTAGTATGTTCCTTCCAAGCGCTCTAGGTATGGTGTAAAGATGTATAAGCTCTGTGATAGCGAGACTGGGTATACTCAGGCCTTCCGGGTGTACGAGGGAAAGGATAGCCACCTTGACCCTCCAGGTTGCCCAGAACATATGGGAACCAGTGGCAAGATTGTCTGGGACCTGATATTCCCCCTGATGAACAAAGGGTACCACTTGTATACTGACAATTTTTATACAAGTGTCCCTTTGTTCAAGCTACTGTACTGTTTTGATACAGTAGCTTGCGGCACAATTAAAAAGAACAGCACAGGTTTCCCAGGACAACTTGCACGCACCCGGCTACGGAGGGGGGAGACCTCAGCTCTGCGCCAAGAGGAGCTGTTGGCAGTTAAGTACAGAGACAAGAAGGATGTGTACCTTCTTACCACCATCCACACTGAGGGGACTGTGGAGGTCCCTGTACGTGGCAGAGCTGAGAGAACGAGGAAGCCAGTGTGCATCAAGGCCTATAACCGTCATATGGGTGGGGTTGATCTGGCAGATCAGCTGCTGCAGCCCTACCTAGTTATACGAAAGACAAGGGCCTGGTACAAAAAGGTTGCAATCTACCTAATGCAGATTGCAACCCACAACGCTTTCTTGTTGTTCAAAAAAGCAAACCCCGGGACGCAACTGAGATTTTTACAGTTTCAGCTCCAGATCATTTCGGGGATTTTGTACCGTGATGCACCTGCTCCCCGGGCGGTGATGGGAGAGAGCAGAGTTGGGGCTACACATTTTATTTTTAAAATTCCCCCTACTGCGGCAAAACAGAATCCCCCAAAAAGATGCAGGGTCTGTTCTAAGAGGGGGCAGAGAAAAGACAGTGTATATTACTGTCCTGATTGCCCTGGGCAGCCTGGACTCTGCATTGGAGACTGTTTCAAACGATACCACACGCTGGCCCATTTTTAATTTATTTTTTGCCGTTCAGTTTTTTTTTTTTTGGTGTCTTTTTCTTTGGGGGGGGGGGGTTGTTACATTTACCCCGTGCATGGGGGGCATGGGTGTCCTTAGGAGGCCTTGCAGAAAACAACCCTGTCAGGGGTCCGCGGGCGGCTAGTAGGGGAGGCTGCTCGCAACTCGCAGCACTCACCCTCAGTCCATCGCCGCCCGCGGTCTCCCCTCCTCCTACTTGTCGGCGAGCGGCGTCTCCTCTCCGCCGCTCGCATCCGTCACGCCTCCCAGCGGCAGCATGTATAACGCTGCACGCTGGAAGGTCGTTGATTTATGCAAACGCCGGGGTCACGTGAGTGACCCGGCGTTAAAGCAACAGTACCACAATCACAGTGGGAGGCTTAGATATCTCCCACATGTGATTGTTAATTCTGATTGGAAGTTATCCAATCAGAATTTAACCTAGGGTATTTATACTCACCTTTCCTGTTCCTCCCTGCCCTGTTGTGGTCTTTGCTGTATAGTATTGATTCTGAACTTGTGATTTGTGGTTACGTACTCTCTGGCTTGTTAAACTGACTTTGTGACTTTCTCCTACCCTTTGACCTCGGCTTGTTTCTCGTTATTCTGTTTTCTGGTTCCCCTGACTCGGCTTGTCTCCTGACTATTCTGTGTGTGCTTAGCCCGGCCACTCTAAGGTCCGGTACGGCACCTTTTCTGTGTGTGTGTGTGTCTGTTAGCGTGTTAGGTTCCCGGAATCGTGATAAACCCGGGGTGTGTTCCACAGTCAAAAAGCGGTGTGCGTGTCTACGTTTCAAGTATGTACCCTTTTGTGGCGATATATAAAACTGGGGTATGTGATAAGCCACAAGCTAAAGATAGGCCTATCAGAAGACATACTCTCAATTTCAACTCAAATGGCAAGTCATTCAATTGTTACCGTACCTTCCCCAAATCCTGGCAGACCTATGCATGGGGGGGGCATGGGTGTCCTTAGGAGGCCTCGCAGAAAACAACCCGGGGTGTGTTCTTGCAATAACCAACAGCGGGCTCTCCTAAATCACAGTCAAATAGCGGTGTGCGTGTGTAAAATTGAGGATTGAACTGTTACCTCCACACACGTTCTTCCTCTTGTTTTAGCTTTTTTCTGGCTAAAAAAAATTTGCATCAAAGCACTCCACATACATGCAATACCTCGGGGTGTCTACGTTTCAAGTATGTACCCTTTTGTGGCGATATATAAAACTGGGGTATGTGATAAGCCCCAAGCTAAAGATGGGCCTATCAGAAGACATACTCTCAATTTCAACTCAAATGGCAAGTCATTCAATTGTTACCGTACCTTCCCCAGATCCTGGCAGACCTATGCATGGGGGGGGGCATGGGTGTCCTTAGGAGGCCTCGCAGAAAACAACCCGGGGTGTGTTCTTGCAATAACCAACAGCGGGCTCTCCTAAATCACAGTCAAATAGCGGTGTGCGTGTGTAAAATTGAGGATTGAACAGTTACCTCCACACACGTTCTTCATCTTGTTTTATCTTTTTTTCTGGCTAAAAAAAAGTTGCATCAAAGCACTCCACATACATGCAATACCTCGGGGTGTCTACGTTTCAAGTATGTACCCTTTTGTGGCGATATATAAAACTGGGATATGTGATAAGCCCCAAGCTAAAGATGGGCCTATCAGAAGACATACTCTCAATTTCAACTCAAATGGCAAGTCATTCAATTGTTACCGTACCTTCCCCAAATCCTGGCAGACCTATGCATGGGGGGGGGGGGGGTGTCCTTAGGAGGCCTCGCAGAAAACAACCCGGGGTGTGTTCTTGCAATAACCAACAGCGGGCTCTCCTAAATCACAGTCAAATAGCGGTGTGCGTGTGTAAAATTGAGGATTGAACTGTTACCTCCACACACGTTCTTCCTCTTGTTTTATCTTTTTTTCTGGCTAAAAAAAAGTTGCATCAAAGCACTCCACATACATGCAATACCTCGGGGTGTCTACGTTTCAAGTATGTACCCTTTTGTGGCGATATATAAAACTGGGGTATGTGATAAGCCCCAAGCTAAAGATAGGCCTATCAGAAGACATACTCTCAATTTCAACTCAAATGGCAAGTCATTCAATTGTTACCGTACCTTCCCCAGATCCTGGCAGACCTATGCATGGGGGGGGCATGGGTGTCCTTAGGAGGCCTCGCAGAAAACAACCCGGGGTGTGTTCTTGCAATAACCAACAGCGGGCTCTCCTAAATCACAGTCAAATAGCGGTGTGCGTGTGTAAAATTGAGGATTGAACAGTTACCTCCACACACGTTCTTCATCTTGTTTTATCTTTTTTTCTGGCTAAAAAAAAGTTGCATCAAAGCACTCCACATACATGCAATACCTCGGGGTGTCTACGTTTCAAGTATGTACCCTTTTGTGGCGATATATAAAACTGGGGTATGTGATAAGCCCCAAGCTAAAGATGGGCCTACCAGAAGACATACTCTCAATTTCAACTCAAATGGCAAGTCATTCAATTGTTACCGTACCTTCCCCAAATCCTGGCAGACCTATGCATGGGGGGGGGGGGGCATGGGTGTCCTTAGGAGGCCTCGCAGAAAACAACCCGGGGTGTGTTCTTGCAATAACCAACAGCGGGCTCTCCTAAATCACAGTCAAATAGCGGTGTGCGTGTGTAAAATTGAGGATTGAACAGTTACCTCCACACACGTTCTTCAACTACTGTGGGGTGTAAACTTTTCAAATATATGCACGCTCATGGCAAGAAAATACATTGGGATATCTGATAAGGCCCTCAAAAGCAAGATAGGCAAACAAGATATATAAAATTTGAAAAACGCATATCAGACATTTCGCTTTGCACCCCCCCAGTGAACCCGACAAACGTATGCATGAGTGTTATCGCTGTACTCGGGAGATGATGCCAAGTACATATTGTGGTGTCCTTTGGCAGTAACACCTAACAGGAGCTTAGAATCTATGCACAAAGTAGAATGTGTGAGTGAAAAATAACACCACAAAAACGTTTGACAGAGACTGGTGGTAGAATTAGTGCATGTAAAGTTTTCAAATGCCACCATGTGAAATGCCCTAGGGTGTGTACTTTTCAAAAACATACAGTTTGACGGAGGTGAATTACATTGGTCGGCTTCAGACATGTTCCAACTGGGACATGGGTGCATGATGGCCAGCTGTGTTTTTTTTGTTTGTTTTTTTATCATATTTTACTTTTTTTATTCTAGTAAATGATATGATATGATGAAAATGATGGTATCTTTAGAATGAACATTTAATAGCGAGAAAAATGGTATATAATATGTATGGGTACAGTAAATGTGTAAGAGGCAAATTACATCTAAACACAACCACTGCAGAAATGTAAAAAGAGCCCTGGTCCTTAACGGTAATACAATTGAAAAATGGCCTGGTCACTAAGGGGTTACAATGGTACATATATTACAGATTCTCCATGGGTATGCATACTATTGAGCACAACTGTATAATATAATATATTCAGGACTGTTCAAAAACTAAATATAATTTTATCTTATTGAAGTGATTTTAGGGCATAGACTGCAGCCCTGTAAAATGAAAAGTATGCTGATGCTAGACTGTGTGCATTCTTTGCTTATCAATGTTTTTATTTAAAAATCAAGAAGTGTTCAGTAATTTTAAATGAAACAGGAACACGTCTAATTAAAAAAAAATATTTTATTAGTGTTTGTTTAATGAAAAACAAGATAACACGCTGCACTTTCCAGAGTATTGCGCTGTGTTTGTGCTTAGTTTGTAGGTATATATGTGCATGTACACAATCTTAAAAAAAAAGTATCATAAAAGATACATAATGTTGAGATACATGCTATGTTAAAATAATGCATTTTCCCGGGCTTCAGGATACATCCATCAACCAATCAACCTTTGGTTTTATGGTACCACAAATAGGCTTGAAAACGTCAGAATGAATTATGTTTAAATAGGCAGATGAAAACACATTTAATGTGGGAAGTCATGCTTAAGTAAAAACACACTATCTAGGTTTTATTGATTTGTGTTACATCATAAATGTGTAAATCACTTATAAATGACATAGTGCAAAAAATGTATAAAATAGGTGTATACATCACTGTGTGTTACTATTAAAATATGAATGGCATGGCTGTGGAGCTAACAGACAAAGGTATCAAACACACTTTCCAAGGGCTCTAAGCTTCATATTTGCAATTTTTAAATATTTGCAGTACTTTTTCATCCTTACTTATTGTGCTGTACTTCCTATCTACACTTATGCAGAAACAATCCCAGAAGCGAAAGCATGATATGGAGGAGAAAACCTGTGATGTTGGGAACTTACTCCACTCAAAGCAGAGGACTTAGATTAATGCTGAGTCACCGAGGAGACCTTTTTTCTTGTCTGCAGACCATGACTTGGACACCTCTGATCCTATTTCTATGGTCCCGGATCATGATTTATCACTATAGGAGAAGAATGAACATACTTGGTCCACTAAGGCTGATATTAGAGGTTCATGGAGAGACATACACAAGCTCTTTCAAGCAGATCTTTCCATGGTGAAGGAGGAAATCAACACACTGATTGGTCATGTCAGAGCACAAGAGGAAGACACTGTGCACCTGCGATAGGCCCAATCATCCACTGTGCTATCCTGGATGACCAGAAGCTAAAAGAAAACTTAAAGATCAATATATGGAATAGTGGCAAATTATATTGCTTGTTTTCTGAAGCCTTACTTTGGACTTAATCTGAATAATTGTGGGAAAATTATTTATGAAGGATTTCTTTAAAAAAAAATGCACATTCAATGCAAGTCATTAGAAAATCAAAATACTCTTGACATTTACTGACTTAATTTAATCTAAATATTAAACAGAAAAAAATATATTGTTACAAAAATCATACTATTTATAATAATGTTTCAAAGTAAAAAGTTCATATTTTGTTATGCCTTTAATTCTACCTTAAATTTGCCAGCAATTCAATCTACATTTATGGATTAATATATGGTTATTTTTTCATGAAGAATCTTTCTTATACATCAATCTGCATATTTTCAGGATCAGTAAGCATGTTAGAAATGTCAATGTAAGCTGTAAGAGGCACTTACTGTAATATCACTGAAGACACCACATGTGGTTCAATATTGTTTGAGAATTATGAAATCTAGTATGACACTCTTTCGACATGTGCATTTCATGTCATAGTGAGCATAATATGTGAATATGCAAGTGAATCCATTTATTTGTCCTATTTGTAGTCCTTTTCTTTATTCACAGCTTTCTTTATCCATATTATTAACTTCTTACATATGATAGGAACACCCATGCCAACAGTAAAAGAGTTGTTGAAAGACCTGTATATAGATAGTGAATTTAATTTGGCACTATCAATTGATATTATCCAAACTTAGATAAACACTAACAGAGATCCACAGATAGACACATACAAATATACTGACTATCAGAAACACACACTTTCACAGACACAATGTCACAAAATGTTGCTGAAACAACTTGTTTTCATACAGGTTCCATATATGAACCAGCAACCAGAACACCTGACAAGTGAAGATTCATAAGAAGGAAAACCTTATATGTATGCATGTATACATTTAAAGCATTTAAATCAGACACATTAGAGGCATCCTATATAGGATATGATATCCTATATAGGATATAAGGAAGCCAATAATGCTTGCAAACAGGCAATTAAAGTAGCTAAACTAGAAAATTAGAAATGTTTAAGTACATCAATTCTTAAAAAAAATAAAAATGAAAGTGTATGTACACTGAAAACAAAGATGAGAGTCTTAGTTAATGAAGACCAGGAAAGGGTAGACATTTTAAATAACAATTTTTCTTTAATATGTATTCATGTATCCTATTGCAAGAGATATGCAAATGATTACTGCTAAAAACTTGCAGATAACTTGTGATTGGATGACTCAAGACAAGATGCTACAGCAGTTAAAGAAAATTAATTAAGCTCCGGGGCCTGACGGTAATCACCCATGAGTAGTTAAGGAGCTAAGGGTGGAAATAAGTGAACATCTGTATTTCATTTTTTGAGATTATTTTCGTTCAGGAATTATACCGAAGGATTGGAGGAAGGCAGATGTCATCCCTACATTTAAAAAGGGTTCAAAACTCTTGCCTGGGAATTATAGACCTGTAAGCTTAATTTCTGTGACTGGGAAAGTATTTGAAAGAATTTATTAAGGGATAATATTCAGTAATTCATTGGAAATAACTTTGTTATTAGCAACAATCAAAATGGTTTTATGAAACATAGGGCATGTCAACCTAACCTAATAGCATTCTACGAAGAAGTAAGTAGACATATAGATTGTCACACAGGGTGTTGCAGTGGATGTAACCTACTTGGATTTTGCCAAGGAGTTTTATACGGTCCCTCATGATAGGTTAGTGTTCAAACTAAAAGAAATTGGTCTAGATGAATATTCTTGTTCTTGGGTAGAACATTGGCATAAGGATAGAGTACAATGAGTTGTCATTAATGGTACATTTTAAGCAGGACAAAAGTGGTAAGTGGTGTCTCTCAAGTTTCTGTTCCGGAACCGCTTCTATTTCACATATTTTTAAATGATCTTGAAATAGGCATTGAAAGCCATCTATTAGTGTTTGCAGATGAGAAAAAAAAAACTCTAAAGTAATAAATTGTGAGCAGGATATTGCTTTGCTGCAGAGAAATTTAGATAGATTGGGGGACTGGGCACTCAAAAGGCAAATTAAATTTAATTTAGAAACATGCAAAGTTATGCACATCTAGGTAAAGAATGCACACACAACTTACAACCTAAATGGTAGTGAATTAGGAATAACACACGAGAAGGATTTGGGAATTGTTATAGAGAACAAATTAGTCAATCGACAGTTGCTAAGGCCATTAAAGTATTATCATGTATAAATAGGGGCAAAAATTCTCAGGATGAAACTATAATTTTGTCTCTTTATAAATCGCTGGTAAGACCACACCTTGAATATGCTGTGCAATTTTGTGCACCTGTTCTAAATAAGGATTATGACACTAGAAAAAGTGCAGAGACAAGCACCAAATTGATAAAAGGAAGGGAGCATTTTAGTTATGAAGAAAGGTTAAACAATTAAAACCTCTTTAGTTTGGAAAAATGGCACCTCAGATGTGGATATGATAACATTATACAAATATATTCATTGCTAGTATAAACCATTGTCTGAAAAACTATTCATAAACATAACTATACCTAGGACATGAGGTCACACATTTAGGCTAGAAGAAAGGAGATTTAGTTTAAAGCAGAAGAAAGGCATTTTTACAGTTAGAACTATAAGGATGTGGAATTCTCTGCCTGAAAAGGTGGTTTTATCAGAATCCATGCAGATGTTTAAACAGCAATTGTTTAAATACTTGCAAAAACAAAATTGGAAGTGTTTCAGACTGTTTTTTTGGCTTCTTTTGGTTCAACAGCAAAAACATATGTGAGAAAGGCTGAACTTGATGGACGCAAGTCTCTTTTCAGCTATGTAACTATGTGTTTTATCCAGGAGTGTTGCCCTGACACATATGCGCATAAATATATATATATATATATATATATATATATATATATATATATATATATATATATATATATATAAAATTGCCCACATGAATGCTGCTTTTCCCATGGTTTCTTGGTGATGAACTCAAAACTTCAACCTTTGCATTCCAGTAGGAACTGAAGAGCTGTGAATTGTTTCCTATAGTTCACAGTTGTGAATTTTTTTTTTCTCTAAGAACTTATCAAAAGGAGAGACATATGGCATAAAACATAAAAATAAGAATCCATGCTCTGGTATTTGATCATTAATAACTGCTTGGTTATACAACTGCCTGAAAGAGATGCAACTAAGGGCCAATTATGTCCTTTGTAAATTAACGTAAACATGAATACAAACATGGCTGCCTGCCTTCTTCTGCTATTGGACATACTAATAGGATAATTACATATTTAATTATATATTTAGTTTAATTACATGAGTTAATAGTTATGAGAACCCTATGGTTTCTATTAATTTGCTTTTCTCTAAAAAAAAACTAACATTCAATTAATTAAAATATATTGATGTTTCCCTACAGAGCCATTTCAGAATTTTTATATGCAAGCTCACTTTTTAAAATGGAAAAATTAATGAAAATTAGAATACAAAATCATCACATACTTTACAAGACATTTAAGAGTCTTCAAACTCGGAATCTCTTGACCTTTCTAAAGAAGACAAATAAGCAACATGCTTTGTGATTTAAGACATGTAATTACCATAATATATAACTAAACAGCTTTTTGGCATGTTTATTCTTTAAAGTTCAGAACAGCAGGGACCTTTTGACTGTCATCAAAAGCATATTCAAATATGTAAGATTACAATTACATGGTTTAGTGTAACATAGCTAAGCAACATTAGTCTAAACTGAAATGTAATATTTGAATATCAAAGGAAAGTAATAGCATATGCAAGGAAAAAAATAACATAAACCTATAAATTTAAGTTTGTTTGAGAAGGGCCCTCAACCCCCTATGTTTCTGTGCGTCCAGCTCGTCTTGTTGCAAGTACATGTCTGTTAGTCCACCTATAGTACAGCGCTATGGAATTTGTTGGCGCTACATAAATGATAATAATAAGAAATAATATTTCCTTATTAACCTTTTTCACTACTTATAAAAAAGGCTAACCTTTATACAAAACAAACAGTTTACGATTAGGCTATGCACATAGTAAAAAAAAAAAAAAAAGACCTTAGTGTGTATATAGAGTTATCTTTCACATAAATATTGAAAGAATAAAAGGATAGTATTATAAAGTATCTCTTATCTTGAATTATTTCAGACGTCCTATATAAGGCAGTGCAGTATGCTATTGCAACTTGCATGAAAACACTGCAGTATGCATTCTCTTCTATCTTGCTGTTATTCAAAAGCACTGTGCTTTAAATCTAATTTTGTTCCAGTACTTTGTGGAAGGGGCATTTGTTTGCCCTGGAAGAGATTTTTCACCAGGAAAAACTGTCATAGGCAAGGAGTGTAAAGCATGGGGAAGTTTCTGAATAAAATGTTGTTTGGCAAAGCAGTGCAAAATGAAATCCAACAAGTGTATATAATAGATGAGGAGTATTAGCATGAAGTTATTGTCTAAACTATTTTGTTCTTATATGGTTTTATGTGGCATGTAATGCAATCACAATAACGATCTTGTGGCCAAATTGTTAAATTACATTCACAACTAGAAAAGCAACAATTCCTGTGGAAATTGTGTGAAGTGTTCTTGCCTCCACCAGTAGTCTACAACTGGGGTGGGCGGAGTAACTGGGTGGAGTGACTTGAGTAACTGTGGAAAGGTTGTGTTATCAAAACTGTAGAAATGACAGCAGTTTAGAGAATGTGTTTCATCTAGCAGCCTCTGTGTTCCTGAACACTCTGCTGGCTGCTCACACACCTGGGTTCCTATGGCAACTCACTCTACAGCAAGGGCAGAGAAGAGCGGTTAAAAACAATCTGCTCCAAATTGCTCACTTCACTGGCGGTTGCCATCTTCAAACAGTCGTAGTTTTAAAAACTATAAATTATACAGCAAAGAGCTTTATATTGTGAGAATCACAAGACCCAGACCTACATTTTGATGCATAGTATGTCTCTGAAATATTAAAAATGTAGGCACAGTCACAGTTTTGAAATTGCCCTTCAATTTTGAGGTGGCTAGAGTGGAGTTTCAATGAATGTCAATGGACATGAGTTGCAAACAAATGGTAAAATTGTGGAAACTATCAGGACTATGGCTTAGTGGCAGCAGGTATAGCTGAACGTTTTGATATAAGATTTGTGTAGGTGGGTTTGAAAATAAGGGAGTAGTGGCAGTTTAGAAATCATGTCCCGATTTTTCAACTCACACTCTAGCTTTTGTCAGCTCACACTTTAGTTTTGAACATTCCACCATTCATTCATATGGGACCAATTGCGTCACAAAAACGACAATATTTCATGAACCATTCGTCGAAAACGTTCAACAAAGTAATAGCACACCGATCAGGAACAATCCGCACGTATTCTACTGTCTATGTAGTGTAAAAACTGTGGGAGAAGTTAGGGTGGAAAATGTGGCTATAATAATAAGAATGATAATATGTGAGATAATAGTAAGCCATGCAACAACACTTAATTAAATAAAAACTATGTACATGTGTGACTGAGGCTAGACTGGTTTACAACATTATCAAAGTGGTTCTGTGTGTGCACTGCAATCATTTAACAATAGCCCTGAAAAAATGAATCCTTACTAATCTTTTAACATAGGCCTCGATTTATTAAGCCTGTTAAGTGATTCAATGATGTTAGAAAAACTTTCCAAATGGTTAAAGGGAGACTGTAGGCACCCAGACCACTTCAGCTAATTAAAGTTGTCTGGGTGCTGTGTCCCTATTACACTTAGTACTGCAATGTAAAAAGTTCCAGAGAACTGCCCTCAGTGGCTGTCTACAATGCTTTAGTATGGCAAGGTCTAATGCACGTGCATCCATTGCCGCGCATGAGCATTTGGTCTTTGCCGCCGGCTGACATCGGCAGGGGAAGTATATGGGCGGGTTCTATGCCAGCGCCGAGGGACATCGGCACTAGATTGAGGTAAGTGGCTGAAGGGGTTTTAACCTTCTGCCCCTCATGAGGGGTGGCGCGAGGGAAGGGGGGACCTATTAAACCTATAGTGCCAGGAAAACGGCTTTGTTTTGCTGGCACTGTAGGATCCCTTTAATCAAGAAAATAAAATAAATCACATCACAAAATATTAAGAATAAAATTCTCTCCAGACAGTGCGTCGACAATTTCTGTTGTAATTTCTAAAATGACAGTTAGAAACTAAATTTGACCCCTAACTTACAATGGGACCTTGTGAAATTTAGAAAGTAAAATTAATTACCGAGTCTTATCTGGTCACGGTTGTCTGGCTTTCTTGTGTGAAGCTAACATTAAAGGAACATTATAGTCACCTAAATTACTTTAGCTAAATAAAGCAGTTTTGGTGTATAGATCATTCCCCTGCAATTTCACTGCGCAATTCACTGTCATTTAGGAGTTAAATCACTTTGTTTCTGCTTATGCAGCCCTAGCCACACCTCCCCTGGCTATGATTGACAGAGCCTGCATGAAAAAAAAAAACTGGTTTCACTTTCAAACAGATGTAATTTACCTTAACCCCTTAACGACGCAGGACGGTTCAGGACCGTCATCGGCATTTTTCCCTTGCCGACCGACGACGGTCCTGAACCGTCCTAAATTTAAGAGGTACTTACCCGATCGCCGTCGTTCCCCCTGCGGCGATCGGTGGTGCTCCCGGTGAGGGGAGACTGCCTGCAGCCCAGACAGTCTCCCCATGACGGTTTAGGACCCCGGTGGCCATGTGATCGCCCAACAGGGCGACCACATGGTCACAATAGGTGTCCTAGTCTGCAGGGGGACTGTCTGTGCTGACAGGCAGTCTCCCTGCAAGTGTAAAATAAAAAAAATAAAAAAAGTTATAGTTAATAAAAAAAAATGATTATTATATATGTGTATATATATATGATATATAGACATATATTATACCTATATAATATATGTCTATATATCATATATATAATGTCATACTAAGTGTATTTTTATATTAATATGTACATATATTAATATAAAAATACACTTATAATTAAATTACACACGTATATATATAATATATATAATAACTATATATATTGTATATATATATAATTATAAAATACAAATAAAAAGTAATTTAAATTAAATTAAACATGTAAAAATAATAATAAAAATTTAAAAAAAAATTATATATCTATACGAAATTTCATTCTAACTGTATTTTGATATTAATATATATATATTTATATCAAAATACACTTAGAATGAAATTGTATATATATCTATGTATATATAAATAAATAAAAAGAATACGAACTATTCATATGTCCATATACAAAATTACATAAATAATTATATAAATATACACGTAGACTTCAAATATATAAATATGCATATATATTTAAATTCTACGTGCGTATTTATGTAATATTTTTACATAATTAAGTTATTTTATTGATTGCAATTTAAGGGACCTGCCTGCCAACCCAAGCCGAAAGTCCAGAGAATTTAATTTGCTGTCACTGTATTTTACCCTGTAACGTTCTACGACACCCTAAAACCTGTACATGGGGGTACTGTTTTACTCGGGAGACTTTGCTGAACACAAATATTAGTGATTCAAAACAGTAAAACATATCACAGCGATGATATTGTCAGTGAAAGTGACTTTTTTTTTCCATTTTTCACACACAAACAGCACTTTTACTGATGATATAATTGTTGTGATACATTTTCCAGTTTTGAAACACTAATATTTGTGTTCAGCAAAGTCTCCTGAGTATAAAAGTACCCCCCATGTACAGGTTTTATAGCGTTTTTGAAAGTTACAGGGTCAAATATATGGGTCAAATATTTTTACATTGAAAATGGCCAGGTTGGTTACGTTGCCTTTGAGAGCGTATGGTAGCCCAGGAATGAGAATTACCCCCATGATGGCATACCATTTGCAAAAGAAGACAACCCAAGGTATTGCAAATGGGGTATGTCCAGTCTTTTTTAGTAACCACTTAGTCACAAACACTGGCCAAAATTAGCGTTCAATTTAGTTTTTTACTTTTTTCACACACAAACAAATATGAACGCTAACTTTGGCCAGTGTTTGCGACTAAGTGGCTACTAAAAAAGTCTGGACATACCCCATATTGAATACCCTGGGTTGTCTACTTTAAAAAAAATATGTACATGTGGGGTGTTATTCAGCGATTTATGACAGATAATAGTGTTACAATGTCACTATTGATACATTTTAAAAATGTATGTTTTGAAACCGCAATATCCTACTTGTACTTATAGCCCTATAGCATGCAAAAAAGTAGCAAAAAGCATGCAAACACTGGGTATTTTTAAACTCAGGACAACATTTTGAATCTATTTAGCAGTTTTTTTCATTCGCTTTTGTAGATGAGTAAAAGATTTTTCACATAAAAGTCAAAAAACATGTATTTTTTTCAATTTTTCATCATATTTTTTCATTTAAAAAAAATTAAATTACATGAGATTATATAAATAATGGTATGTAAAGAAAGCCCCTTTTGTCCTGAAAAAAACAATATATAACTTGTATGGGTTGTATGGGTAACAGTAAATGAGAGAGCGGAAAATTACAGCTAAACACAAACACCACAAAAGTGTAAAAAGATGCCTGGTCGCAAATGTACAACATCGCAAAAACAGTCCGGTCCTTAAGGGGTTAAATAATTGTATCTCAATCTCTAAATTGAACGGAAATCACATACAGGAGGCTCTTGCAGGGTCTAGCAAGCTATTAACATAGCAGGGGATAAGAAAATCTTAATTAAACAGAACTTGCAATAAAGAAAGCCTAAATAGGGCTCTCTTTACAGGAAGTGTTTATGAAAGGCTGTGCAAGTCACATGCAGGGAGGTGTGACTAGGGTTCATAAACAAAGGGATTTAACGCCTAAATGGCAGAGGATTGAGCAGTGAGGCTGCAGGGGCATGTTCTATACACCAAAACTGCTTCATTAAGCTAAAGTTGTTCAGGTGACTATAGTGTCCCTTTAAGAAGAGTATTCCATCCCCTTTCTCTGTTAGACTCATTGCCTTGTTTATATAATGCATTCCTTAGTTCAGGCTAGCTACAGAAATTTTATGTGTCTCTTTGTTAGCTTGAAGATAGCAAAATGGAGTCTGCTCTGTTCTGAGTGACTGACAATATACACTTAATTTCTATTTTAGCACGAAATGTCTGCCGATATAAATATCCTGACACCCCTTAAGGACTGAGCTAGTTGTACACGTTGTGATCAAAACAAAATGTAAAAACTGGAATTTGAGCAACCATAATTCACCTTTTTCATATTAGGTGTACCCACAATTTTTATATATAATTTTGTTCAGGAGAAACAGAGCTTTCATTTTACATGAACTATTCATAGATTAAACATAATTCATTATGAATAAAATCTAAAAGAAAGTGTGAGAAATTGTTTTAAATTGTTTTAGTTCTGCGTGGCATTTTAACTGCGATTGTCACAATACTTCTCTCTTTTACTGCAATAAAATACACGTATTTGTATTCCACAAAGTCTCACAAGTACAACACAACCCGCTATGTACAGGTTTTATGGTATTTTGGAAAGTTACAGGGTCAAATATAGCATGTTTCATTTTTCAGTTTATACATATTGAAATTTGCCAGACTGCCAGACTGCTTATGCTGCCTTTGAGACTGTATCGTAGCCCAGGAATGAGAATTACCCCATGATGGCATACCATTTGCAAAAGTAGACAACCCAGGGCATTTAATATGGAGTATATCCAGTCTTTTTTAGTAGCCACTTAGTCACAAACTCTGGCCAAAGTTAGCATTTATATTTGTTTGTGTGTTAAAAATGCAAAAACAATTATGAATGCTAAATTTGCAAGGTTTTGTGACTATCTGGCTACTAAAGAAGACTGAACATACCCCATTTTCAATACCTTGGGTTGTCTTCATTTGCAAATGGTACGCCATCATGGGGGTAATTCTCATTCCTGGGCTACCATACACTCTCAAAGGCAACATACCCAATCTGGCAAATTTCAATGTGAAAAAAACAGAAAAGCAAGCCTTATAATTGACCATGTAACAATCAAAAACACTATAAAATCTGTACATGGGGTGTGCGGTTATACTTGGGAGACATTGCTGAATACAAATATTAGTGTTTCAAAACACTAACATGTATCACAACACAGGGGAAGGGCGGAGCGACGATGTGACGACGCACGCTGGTCACGTTTCGTGGGCTATGCAGGGTGCTAGCGCATCGAGAGAAGGGAGTGTCGGCGCCTGATGCTGATGGAGGAGACATTGATACAGGCAAATAGCTTAAAGAGGCTTGTATAGTGCAGCCCATGGTGAAAGGCAGTTTCGGGAATGAAACTTGTGACTTGACTTATGGTCGGTGGAGAACGGGCAGTGGAGAGTGGACAGAGAGAGGATACAGGTGAATCCAACAACTGGCAGTGGAGGGCGGCAAGAACATTGTGTACATACTGCATTTCAATATAAAAAGAGTGAGACACGAAGTAGAGCATAGCAGAAATGTAAATACTCCTATTTCCCTTACTATACTTCTTAAATGATCACTATAGGGTCAGGAACACAAACATGTATTCCTGACACTATAGTGTTAACACCACCATCTAGTCCCCCTGGGCCCCTCATGCCTTCATAAATATAGCAACATCTTACTGTATTTAAGCCAGAAGCTGTGGATCGGCATGCCTCAAAAAAACAAACAAAAAAAACCAAGCAGTCTGCTGACATCAGCAGAAGTGGTAGCCTGATCCAATCACAGTGCTTCCCCATAGGATTGGCTGAGACTGACAAGGAGGCAGATCAGGGGCAGAGCCAGCATGATTGAAACACAGCCCTGACCAATCAGCATCTCCTCATAGAGATGAATTGAATCAATGAATCTCTATGAGGAAAGTTCAGTGTCTGCATGCAGGGGAGGAGATACTGAATGTTTGGATGCATTTTAGGCAGCCATGACCCAGGAAGGATCTCTAACAGCCATCTGAGGAGTGGCCAGTGAAGTTATCACTAGGCTGTAATCAGTGGCGTACATACCAGGGTCGCAGGGGTCGCGGCTGTGACCGGGCCCGGCCCACCAGGGGGCCCGGCCGCCCCTGCGACCCGGTATGTACGCTCTGAGCCAGCCTCTTCTCCTGAGGGGCCCAGGAGCCGGCCACCTCCGGGCCCCCCGAGGCTGGCCCTGCTTACACCCGGCGGCCGGTCAGGCTGGCTGGTGCGCGAGGGAGCACTCTCCCCTGAGTGCTTCCTCTTCAGCTCCCTCGCGCACCGCACTGATACCGGAGCCGGAAGATGACGTCATCTTCCGGCGCCGGCATCCCTATGCGGCGCGCGAGGGAGCTGAAGAGGAAGCACTCAGGGGGGAATGCTCCCTCGCGCACCAGCCAGCCTGACCGGCCGCCGGGTGACCGCCCCCCCCAGGAGCCCAGCAGCACCACTGGACCCCAGGGAATCCCCTCAGCACCCCAAAAGGTAGGGAGGCTGGGGGGATTAAATAAAAAAAAATGTGTGAGTGTTAGTGAGTGTGTGTGTGTGTTAGTGTGTGTGTGTGAGTGTTAGTGAGTGTGTTAGTGTGTGTGTGTGTGTTAGTGTGTGTGTGTGTGTTAGTGAGTGTGTGAGTGTTAGTGTGTGTGTGTGTGTGTGCTAGTGTGTGTGTTTGTGTGTGTGTTAGTGTGTGTGTGTGTGTGTGTGTGTTAGTGTGTGTGTGTGTTAGTGTGTGTGTGTGAGTGTTAGTGTGTGTGTGTGAGTGTTAGTGAGTGTGTGTGAGTGTTAGTGTGTTAGTGTGTGTGTGTGTGTGTGTGTTAGTGTGTGTGTTAGTGTGAGTGTTAGTGAGTGTGTGAGTGTTAGTGAGTGTGTGAGTGTTAGTGTGTGTGTGTGTGTGTTAGTGTGTGTGTGTGTGTGTTAGTGAGTGTGTGTTAGTGTGTGTGTGTGCGTGTTAGTGTGTGTGTGCGTGTTAGTGTGTGTGTGTGTGTGAGTGTTAGTGAGTGTGCGTGTGAGTGTTAGTGAGTGTGAGTGTGAGTGTTAGTGAGTGTGTGTGAGTGTTAGTGAGTGTGTGTGAGTGTTAGTGAGTGTGTGTGTGTTAGTGTGTGTTAGTGTGTGTTAGTGTGTGTGTTAGTGTGTGTGTTAGTGTGAGTGTTAGTGTGTGTGTTAGTGTGTGTGTTAGTGTGTGTGTTAGTGTGTGTGTGAGTGTTAGTGAGTGTGTGTTAGTGTGAGTGTTAGTGTGTGTGTGTGAGTGTTAGTGAGTGTTAGTGAGTGTTAGTGAGTGTGTGTGAGTGTGTGTGTTAGTGAGTGTGTGTGTGTGTGTGTTTGTGTGTGTTAGTGTCTATGTGAGTGTTAGTGTGTGTGTTAGTGTGTGTGTGAGTGTTAGTGTGTGTGTGAGTGTTAGTGTGTGTGTATGTGTTAGTGTGTGTGTGTGTGAGTGTTAGTGTGTGTGTTAGTGTGTGTGAGTGTTAGTGAGTGTGTGTGTGTGAGTGTGTGTGTGTGTGTGTGTGTGTGTTAGTGTGTGTGTGTGTTAGTGTGAGTGTTGGTGTTTGTGTTAGAGTGTGTGTGTCTGCTAGTGAGTGTCAGTGAGTGTGTTACTGTGTGTGTCTGTTACTGAGTGTGTTTGTGTGTGTGTGTTAGTGAGTCTGTTTGATGTCTGTTAGTGAGTGTGTGTTTGTCAGTGAGAGTGTATGTTTTGTAAGTGAGTGTGTATGTATGTCTGCCGCTGAGTGTGTCTTTGTCAGTAAATGTGTGTGTCTGTTAGCTAGTGTGTATGCATTTGTTCGTGAGAGTGTGTGTGTGTCTTCAGCACTTACCTTTCTCCAGCGCCGGACTCCCATGGCGCTGGGGATCCCTCCGCCTGTCAGCTCCGAATGCACATGCACGGCAAGAGCCGCGCACGCATTCAAACCATCCATAGGAAAGCATTACTCAATGCTTTCCTATGGACGTTCAGTGTCTTAAAATGGCGGAAGCGCCTCTAGCGGCTGTCAGTGAGACAGCCACTAGAGGCTGGATTAACCCTCAGTGAAACATAACAGTTTCTCTGAAACTGCTATGCTTTCAGCTGCAGGGTTAAAACTAGAGGGACCTGACACCTAGACCACTTCATTGAGCTGATGTGATCTGGGTGTCTGTAGTGGTCCTTTAAGTGTGTGTGCATCTGCATGCAGTGGCGTACATACCGCGGTCGCAGCCCTGCAACCCCCGCGACCAGGTGCCCGCCGCCATGTGTTGCTGCCCCGGCCCGCGCAGAGTAAGCGCGAGGAGGGGGGGGGGGCAGGATTAATTTTCGCACCGGGGCCCCATGGGTCATGTGTACGCCACTGGCTGTAATGTAAATACTGCATTTTCTCTGAAAAGACAGTGTTTACAGCAAAAAGCCTGAAGGTAATGATTCTACTCACCAGAACAAATTCAATAAGATGTAGTTGTTCTGGTGATTATAGTGTCCCTTTAATGTGGATAGCTACCAGTAATATATTTACAAAGAAACACACACTGAATATCTGTTTTCTACTTATAGAGACAGTAGCTATTTTAAATGAATAAAAAGAACAAGTATGCCTGATGTAAACCTGGTCCTTATATAAAGTAAGAAAAGCAAGGATATCCTGCTCTTATCTGCACTAGGGAAAATAAATGTGAAATTGGGGGCAGTTAAACTGCAATAACTCCATAAATACATCTACTATATCGTTAAAGTTCAGTAAAGTTGGGTCATCACATTATAAGGAAAAAGAAAAGAGAAGAAAAAGGGGAAAAGGAGGAAGAAAAAGGAGGAAAAGAGGATAAAGAAAGACGCTCTGGGTGGTGGGGAAAAAAAGGAAAAGGAAAGGGGATCTCTGAAAATTTAAAACCAAGAACATGAACACATCCACTAAACTGTGAATTAAAAAACAAGATAAGTAAAGAAAGAAACTGGAAGACATTCTGTCTTTTCCTGTCCCAGCCAGCACTACTCTCCTCCTTCCCAATTCCGTCAACTAAAAAAAGTGAGTCTAAGCAAGGATATAAAAAGGAGAAGGATAAGAAAATAGAACAGAAAATGGAAAAGCATCTCTCAAATAACTTTGCTACACCACAAGAAAAAATGGAGAGAAGAATCAGTCAACACCAATCCCAGAAGTATGAAGAAGATGAAAATAACACTCAAGCTCAACCAGAAAAAGAAGGTGACAGAGAGTTAAAGGAGACCTTTTCAAAAGAATTACAGTATATTGAGAAAGTTTTTTTTAAATGCATGCTTAAATTCTCAGTTTGATAAAATCATACAGGAAATACAAATGGTTTCAGAAGATTTCAAAGGAGAAATGCTCAAAGTAATAAACAAACTCTCTTCTGGAAGAGAAAGTAGCACATACGATTCTTCCACATAATTTACAGTAAGGTAAAATGATAACTCTGGAAAGGAAAATAGAATATCCTGAAACAAAAATTATAGATCTGGAAGAGAGGTCCCAGAGGAGGAATATCAGATTGAGAGGTATTCCAGAGAACATAACTCAAAAGAGCTTTGAGAGCTATCTGGTAGAATTTTTTCAAATGGTATGCAGATTGCGAATCAACCTTATCTCATCGAAAGGGCACATAGGATCCCTAAAGCAGGGGGCCTTCCAGTCCATAGCCCTAGAGAAGTAATTGTACGTCTTCAATCTTTTAAACTAAAGACAGAGTTTATTAAAACAATGAGAGTAAAAGAGTTGAAAGATTCAAACTATGAAGCGATAAAGATATTCAACGTCCTCTCTAGTGCAACCAGAACTGCACAAAGAGTTTACTCTGAAAATACTCTAATTCTACGCAATAATGCTGTAATCTATTCCTGAACTTTCCAAGTTGGAATAAGAGTAATCTATAAAGAAAAGGCTGAAATCTTCAAAGAACCAAAAAAGCTGCAACAATGGATGTCTACAGAAAAGAAGACCCTTGAAACAAGGGGATCCTGAGAGGCAGCTTTGGACACGGAAAAGGCACTTGAATGCCTGGTAACAGGAAAGGGAGAGAGAGTAATAGGAGAAAAAGCAGGTAAAGAGTAACCTATGCAGTACCCCCAACTTCCTTAATATACCACACTTGTACAGAGTAGTAATAATCAATAGCCCAACATAGGGACTATAAGGAGGTAAAAAACAAAAACCCAAAACCTCTCCAATAGCTGCCTAATGTAGTATTGCCTGTGGAAACTTCCACCTGGACTAAGGCAAGCTAACTTGAATACCTGATAACACTAGCAAACAAGGTCACCTAATGAAAAACTACTAAAGTGCTACCTAAATAACGTGCAAAACAAACATAAGAAAAAAATAAAGTGAAGGAAAACGCTCGACGCGCGTTTCAGCGTGAATACACGCCGTCGTCAGGAGCCAGTCAACCACTGTGTGTACACAAGCTTCTTAAATACCTGACATATCAGAGCAAAACAGCCTACAGCTGATCGGAGCAATTTAGAGGGACGTGTGTATGAATTCCGTTCTGTCCCGCCCCCTATACCACGTCATAGCCAACCAGTGGTTATACATTGGTGGTTATGTGGGTCAATCAAAGTTGATCCCACAAAGGTCCGCCTCTCCTTGCTGCAGCACACACTAGGCGGCGGTCATAGGTTGATCGACACGTCCGTCAAGTGTGGGCAGGGGAGGAGGAGGGATGCGATTAATGACAGGCTGCTCGCAGTGTATCCTCTAACACTGGGCGGTCCGAACGAGTGGGAGTGTGAAGCCCCGTCTAGGGGGCGGGGGTTAGTCCCACTATCTACGGACCGGTCAGTGGAAATTGCTCACCGAGATGACATATCACATGTACACCTTATGAGGTGTTTTACGGAGGCTAATATATGATTGATGAATCACTTACCAATGCCCAGGAGTGGGGAGTCGAATAATTTCGACATCTTCCCCACTCCAAGCCTGTAAAGTAATGAAACAGACGTTGCAGAACCAATTCTATAACTCCCTTTACTGTCCAAATGAGTCATGCTAATGCATATTAAGGAGTGTCAGTAGATCAACCCCATATGCAGCAAACATAGGACTAAAGAAAAGGGAGAATATGAGTTGGACTGCGTTTAGTAGCCCTCCCAATTTAAAGGGGTAGTCAATAAAAATGCTGTATAGTCAGGAAGAGCTAGTGATTACACACAGTGTTGTTCAGAGGAACAAAAGACAAAAAACAAAAAAACGTTATTATTTACATATATACACCATTACACGGTCAGCAATTTAAAATAAGATAAAAGTCAAAAAAGGTGACCAGCCTATTAACCGTGGATGTTAAGTACCCTTAATTCTATAAAAATGACGTAAATGAAAACCCTTCATTGAGTCCTTTGGGGGAGAGTGTTTTTAATTTATAAATCCAATAGGACTCCCTTTGTCTCAATTTACGATCCCAATCACCTTTACGTTGAGTCTGGGGTATTAGTTCTATACCCATGAAACGTAGCCTACTAGATGAGTTGGCATGGTGTATCTTCAAATGTCTGGAGATAGGGGTTTCCAATCTCCTTCTGACAGAATTCACATGCTCCCTAATGCGTAATTTAAAGGGGCGGAAGGTCTTCCCGACGTATTTAATTCCACATGAGCACGTCAGAAGGTAGATGACCCCCTCCGTACGACAGTTAAAGAAAGATTGTACGTAATGGGAATCTTGGTTGGAACTGTCTGAGAACGTCCTAGTTTCTTTGGGTATAAATTGACAGGCACTACAATGTCCGCACCTATATGTGCCTTTAGGGAGGTATGGTTTAGCTGGATTGCCAATTGGTCCGAAGTGACTAGGTACCAATAGGTCCCTAAGGTTTTTACCCCTCCGAGCTGTAACTGACGGAAAGGGAGAGATCACTGATTTTAACTGTTCATCTGACGTCAAGATTGGCCAGTATCTGCCGAGGATCGACAACATAGTAGGCCAGCCTGCATCAAAGGTTCCGATACAACGGATTTGATGACTTGTTATTGAGCAGTAATCTTTAAGGAGGTCACTTCTTTCGGACTTTAAGGCACTTGAATATGCCCTTTTTAATACCCTATTGGGGTACCCTTTATCTTTGAAGGATTTTCTTAGGTTAGCTGCTTTAATTTTGAAATCTTCCACCGTAGAACAGTTCCTGCGCAAACGCAGGTACTGTCCGGTCGGTATGCCAGCCTTTGAAGGGTAGGGATGGTGACTCTGCCAGTTCAAAAAACTGTTCGTAGCAGTTTTTTTACGGAACAGGGTAGTGGATATGTGGTGATCTTGCAAGGACAGTGTAATGTCCAGGAAATTTAATTGTTTTCCCCCAATTTCACTAGTGAAGTGTAGATTTAAATCATTCTCATTAAGCAGTAGCACAAACTTGTTGAAATCTTCTGTGGATCCCAACCATACTACCAGCACATCGTCAATATAGCGTTTCCAACAATGTATCTGAGTCATATATTGAGTCAAACGTACATCAGTTGACAGATTATGCTCCCATGTGCCCAAGTACAAATTAGCATAAGATGGGGCACAGGATGTGCCCATTGCTGTGCCCACAATTTGGTGGTAAATAGCCCCATTAAACAAAAAGATATTTTTGGTGAGCACGAAATTCAAGATGGCACAGACAAAATCTATATAGTCTTGGGCGAATTTAGACTGTTGTTGTAGAATTAGTCTTAAATTCTTAATGCCAAGATTATGTGGAATAGAACTATAGAGAGCCTCCACGTCCAGGCTGCATAATAATGCGTCTTTGGGGGCTGTGAGACTCTCCATAGTCTGGAGCATCTGTTTAGTGTCCCTTCATCCACGGTTAATAGGCTGGTCACCTTTTTTGACTTTTATCTTATTTTAAATTGCTGACCGTGTAATGGTGTATATATGTAAATAATAAAGTTTTTTTGTTTTTTGTCTTTTGTTCCTCTGAACAACACTGTGTGTAATCACTAGCTCTTCCTGACTATACAGCATTTTTATTGACTACCCCTTTAAATTGGGAGGGCTACTAAACGCAGTCCAACTCATATTCTCCCTTTTCTTTAGTCCTATGTTTGCTGCATATGGAGTTGATCTACTGACACTCCTTAATATGCATTAGCATGACTCATTTGGACAGTAAAGGGAGTTATAGAATTGGTTCTGCAACGTCTGTTTCATTACTTTACAGGCTTGGAGTGGGGAAGATGTCGAAATTATTCGACTCCCCACTCCTGGGCATTGGTAAGTGATTCATCAATCATATATTAGCCTCCGTAAAACACCTCATAAGGTGTACATGTGATATGTCATCTCGGTGAGCAATTTCCACTGACCGGTCCGTAGATAGTGGGACTAACCCCCGCCCCCTAGACGGGGCTTCACACTCCCACTCGTTCGGACCGCCCAGTGTTAGAGGATACACTGCGAGCAGCCTGTCATTAATCGCATCCCTCCTCCTCCCCTGCCCACACTTGACGGACGTGTCGATCAACCTATGACCGCCGCCTAGTGTGTGCTGCAGCAAGGAGAGGCGGACCTTTGTGGGATCAACTTTGATTGACCCACATAACCACCAATGTATAACCACTGGTTGGCTATGACGTGGTATATGGGGCGGGACAGAACGGAATTCATACACACGCCCCTCTAAATTGCTCCGATCAGCTGCTCTGATATGTCAGGTATTTAAGAAGCTTGTGTACACACAGTGGTTGACTGGCTCCTGATGACGGCGTGTATTCACGCTGAAACGCGCGTCGAGCGTTTTCCTTCACTTTATTTTTTTCTTATGTTTGTTTTGCACGTTATTTAGGTAGCACTTTAGTAGTTTTTCATTAGGTGACCTTGTTTGCTAGTGTTATCAGGTATTCAAGTTAGCTTGCCTTAGTCCAGGTGGAAGTTTCCACAGGCAATACTACATTAGGCAGCTATTGGAGAGGTTTTGGGTTTTTGTTTTTTACCTCCTTATAGTCCCTATGTTGGGCTATTGATTATTACTACTCTGTACAAGTGTGGTATATTAAGGAAGTTGGGGGTACTGCATAGGTTACTCTTTACCTGCTTTTTCTCCTATTACTCTCTCTCCCTTTCCTGTTACCAGGCATTCAAGTGCCTTTTCCGTGTCCAAAGCTGCCTCTCAGGATCCCCTTGTTTCAAGGGTCTCCTTTTCTGTGTATTTTTTCTGGGTTACCCCCTATTTTGCAGCTTTGAGGTAGGCCATGTATAGGGCTATTTTCAATACTTTGCATTTGTTTCTGTGAATTATTGCATCTACCCTACTCATTTTTTCTCTTGTATGAACAATGGATGTCTATTAATGAGATAAGATAAAAGAAAGCTATGGCTACAGACTCTCTACATCTGAAAATAGTTACTCCCGAGGAGGACTAAAGTGTACACATGTTATTAGCTAGGAGAAGGGTGGAGTTTTTTTTTTTTTTTTTTGAAAGCTCATGGGGTTGTTAGTCTCCTTGCGCCAAATCCAGTTAGTTCATATAATTATTTCAATTTTGTATAGCTAAAAAGCACACTGCAAACATATACTTATAAAAATACTTTATGGGTATATACTTGCACCATTAACACTTAGAAATTAGACAATTTTAGAAATTACTCCAATCAATAGACACACAATTTTCATAGTAGTTTAAAGTTAATACACCAGTGGGAGGCATAAAGAAGAACTTGGTGAATAGGAACACAGACATGTACTCTATTTTTAGATATGTATAGATAGAATACACTGTAAATAAAAAAAAATTAGGATAACAAGTTTTGGTATATAATCATATCGGAATGCAATATAGAAGGTAGCATTGGAAGTTATGGGCATAGGATAAAATATAAGAGTTGAAGGTTTATATATTTTTTGGAAAATATTTAAGGTGGTTTAAGCTTATCTCACAAAGAGAAAAAAGGTAAGAAAAGAAAAAATAGATAAATAAAAAGAAAATAGAAGATTTATATTGTAGTGTGAGGAGAAATTATTCAAGGGTACATTTTGTTGTAATAATGGGTGAAACTATACCTTTAAAAGAGAGAAGGTTGAGGGAGGAGGGACATGGTTAAGGCATAGGAAGGTTAAAAGAATGGGTGGAAACTGATGCAGGGAAACTTCAGTACATGACATAAAAATGGATTTACAATGTGACGCTTATATGTATGTTAGGTTTTGAAAACTGTATGAATGTGCAGAGCTTTGCACTCTTGTTAAGGCCCGTTCTCCTTTTGACTCATAGCTCCTTTCTGTGCTAAATTGTTAATTTATCGCTGTGAAACACATATAAGATTACATAACAGCTATAAATAGCGCAGAGTTAAGGAATTGAGAGAGGAGGAAAAAGAAGACAGAAAATAAATAAAATATACTGTATGTTTTATGTGAAATGGCCGAGAGTTTTTTGTAAGGATATGGTGGTGGCCCCCTTTAGAAGAATATTTGTGGGGAATGTGAAGGAAATTTAGAAATAATCATATGAAATGTGCTTCTTTAAATGTAGGAGGATTAAACAATCCCCGAAATACAGTAATCCTCCCCAAAATTTAGAGAATTGAGTCTATACATATATGTGGAGTACAAGAGACACACTGGCGATCAACTGATAGACAATGGATTAAATCCAAGTACTATCCCCATATCTTTGTTTCCTCAATGTCTAATAAAAAAAAAAAAGAGGAGCAACTTTCATATCAGCAATGGTCACATTTAACCCCTTAAGGACACATGACATGAGTGACATGTCATGATTCCCTTTTATTCCAGAAGTTTGGTCCTTAAGGGGTTAAACAAATCCATTAAGAAACCGACAAAGAGGGAAGGTTTCACATTCTTATGTGTGAAATTAATAACCAAGTCTATACCATTAATAATGTTTATGCCCCTAATCATTACCCTAATAGATTTATTTAAAAACTATTCAATAAAGTAGAAAGGATAAGACAAGGGTAAAGTATATATTTTTGGGACTTTAATACCATTCTGGACCCAGACTTAGATAGATGTCGCTTCAAGGGAAAGGGTAATGGAAGTTATAATAAAGGAACATCGGAAGTCTTTGGTGACATCCTTAGGAGAAGCGGCATGTGTGACTTGTGGCGGGTGGAGCATCCCCAAGAAAAAGATTATACTTGTTTCTCTTTCACACATCAAGTGCATTCAAGAATTGATTATTTCTTAGCTGAATTAGAGACAGTAAAAAGAGTAAAAAAAAAAAAAATCATAATTACTAATATAGCCTGGTCAGATCACAACGCACTTATAATGATAACTAAGAATGAGTTCGCCAAAGATAGACAGATTGGCGTTAAAACGAAAGACTGTTTTATAATAAGGAAAACTTGGGTCAGATCAGAGAAGCGGCTGAACATTTTTTTTTTAAGAAAATGAGAGTAAAGAAATCTTTCTTCCTGTAGTATTGTGCGCGTATAAATGCACTATAAGAGGTAATTTAATAAAATTAGGTCATCAAGAAAAAAAAAAGAAATGTAAGGAATCTAGCAGGCTTATACCTACAGTTAGACAATTTGGAGGAGATAAACAATGCAAGTCCGTCGACAGTAGTAGGTAAGAAATTAAAAATAGTTAAAGAGGAAATTAACAATCTATTAAAGGGACACTATAGTCACCTGAACAACTTTAGCTTAATGAATCAGTTTTGGTGTATAGAACATGCCCCTGCAGCATCACTGCTCAATCATCTGCCATTTAGGAGTTAAATCCCTTTGTTTATGAACCCTAGTCACACCTCCCTGCATGTGACTTGCACAGCCTTCCATAAACACTTCCTGTAAAGAGAGCCCTATTTAGGCTTTCTTTATTGCAAGTTCTGTTTAATTAAGATTTTCTTATCCCCTGCTATGTTAATATCTTCCTAGACCCTGCAAGAGCCTCCTGTATGTGATTAAAGTTCAATTTAGAGATTGAGATACAATTATTTAAGGTAAATTGCATCTGTTTGAAAGTGAAACCAGTTTTTTTTCATGCAGGCTCTGTCAATCATAGCCAGGGGAGGTGTGGCTAGGGTTGCATAAACAGAAACAAAGTTATTTAACTCCAAAATGACAGTGAATTGAGCAGTGAAATTGCAGGGGAATGATCTATACACTAAAACTGCTTTATTTAGCTAAAATAATTTAGGTGACTATAGTGTTTCTTTAACCTAAAAAGTGAATTATTCTTTGGAGAAACATAAAAGGACATGGTATTATAAAGGAAATAAGGCAGAAAAGTTACTCACTAGCAGAATATAAAAAATAACTCAAGGTAACATCATCATTCTGGACCCAGATAAAATAGGCCAGGCATTCAAACAATTTTATTCAAACTTATATAAATTACCAGATAGACAAGGGCCAGTTTAAATACCAGATTTTCTCACTAAATACAAAATACCAAAAATATCACAAGATCAAAAAAACAACTAAACAACTCTATTTTACTGGAGGAGGTTCTTAGTGTTATCAAAAAATTAAAAACTACCAAGTATCAAAAAATAACTATGTACGCAGATGACATCGTACTTACTCTAAGTGACCCAATAAACTCTATGAGGGAATTTATATCCCTTATGAAAGGGTTTTCAGATCTCTCAAGTTATAAACTGAATTTAAATAAAACGTTCGCAATGCTGCTTAACTTGCCCCGGGATGTTGTCGAAGGCCTGAGCAGGATTTTGGCTTCTCTGTCCAGGAATCGTTTAGGTATCTAGGAATTGAGATCACGCAGGACCCTTCTAAAATAATGGAATCAAACTTTATGCTACTTTTAAAGGAAACTGGCAAGAAAAAGTTAAAAAGGGAGCATTAGGACCACCCATGTTAAAAGACTACCGGAAGGTTTGTAATTTAGCACATTCTTTAACCACTCAATTAGAGAATAGTGTTGTCGCGAACCCGGAATTTTCGGTTTGCGAACGGCGAGCGCGAACTTCCTCAAATGTTGGCGAACCGCGCGAACCGCCATTGACTTCAATGGGCAGGCGAATTTTAAAAACAACAGGGACTCTTTCTGGCCACAAAAGTGATGGAAAAGTTGTTTCAAGGGGACTAACACCTGGACTGTGGCATGCCGGAGGGGGATCCATGGCAAAACTCCCATGGAAAATTACACAGTTGATGCAGAGTCTGCTTTTAATCCATAAAGGGCAGAAATCACCTAACATTGACACCTGTCCTCTTTAAAATCTAAAGCTTAAGCTATTGTTAAAACAGATATGAGTGGTGGCACTGACTGTGCAAATGGGCAAGGCATCCAACCTGACACAGAAGCTGGCAGGCAGGCAACTGCTCTTCTATTACAGTGAAAACAAATTATTTATTTAAAATCTAAAGCTTAACCAATTGTTAAAACAGATATGAGTGGTGGCACTGACTGTGCAAATGGGCAAGGCATCCAACCTGACACAGAAGCTGGCAGGCAGGCAACTGCTTTTCTATTACAGTGAAAACAAATTATTTATTTAAAATCTAAAGCTTAACCAATTGTTAAAACAGATATGAGTGGTGGCACTGGGCAAGTAGGCACAGTAGCCAATGTGAACCTCACACAGAAGCTGGCAGGCAGGCACCTGCAATTACATTACACAGGGTAAAAAAAAAAAAAAGCAGCCTGATGTTATAGCCCTAAAAAGGGCTTTTTGGGGTGCTGTCCTTACAGCAGAGATCAGATGAGTCCTTCAGGATTGTAGTGGACACTGAATACCCTAGCCTAGCTGTCAATTTCCCTATCTAATCAGCAGCAGCTAAACTTTCCCTCCTCTCACTAAGCATGCAGCTTCAGAATGAATCGAAAATGGATGCTGGGAGGGAGGTTGGAGGGTGTGGAAGGGAGGGAGTGCTGCTGATTGGCTGGAATGTGTCTGCTGACCGAGAGGCACAGGGTCAAAGTTTGCCCAATGATGACGAATAGGGGGCGGATCGAACCGCCCATGTGTTCGCCCGCAGTGGCGAACGCGAACACGCTAAGTTCTCCGGGAACTGTTTGCCGGCGGACAGTTCGGTACATCACTATTAGAGAATATTAAAGATCAAAATTGGTAAAAAAAAAAAAAAAATGGAACAATCGCTGACCCAGAGAGCACAACAGAAAATAGATTTAAGAACATTTTTCTATAGTTGCGAAAACCGATAGTAAAATTCTTGAAAATATCATAAAACAATGGAAGAAATGTAAAAAAGGTTTAATGATTCAAAACAAATTAATTCCCTCCCTTCCTTTGTGCTGCATATCTAATATTATAGAAGATTTACATTTTAAAAAAACTGGATCAAAGTCGGTCTCTTAAGAATAAATAATTTATTGAATAACAATAAGGTAAAGGATTTTTCTATATTTAAAACAGAATATAATTTAGATAGTAAAGAAATCTTTAATTATCTGGGAGTAAAGGGGTTTCTACATAACAATTTAGCTGCTAAAACAGCTAAGGTGAATATGCTGGAGAAATTACTGAAAAAACAACATTAACAAAGTTAAAAGCTGGGTGTATGGAACGGGTTATTAACAAGCATGATGAATATATTAAATCTAACCTAAAGAAATAGGATAAAGATTTAAATACTCAAATTGCCTGTGAAGATTGGGAAAGTTCATGGAACGTGGTCTATAAAAAATATTCATTGCCTTAACTTATTAGAGTGTCACTATAAACTGTTAAACCGATGGTATTTGGTCCCAAGCAGAATATCTAAATTTTCTCCAGACAAAAAAAAATGATGTTAGAGGTGTGGTGACCATAAAGCTGATTACCTCCACATATGGTGGGACTGTTTTCCCATCAAACTGTTTTGGAGTATGATCCAGAGTAAGTTTTAAAAATTAACCTACACTCAATTTTGTTTTGGTCCAGAGCTAGCGTTATTACAACTTAATGTGAAACAAACGTTTGGTATCCTTACCCATTTAATAGCGCATATATTATTGGCTACAAAAATTATGATTGCCAGATAATGGAAAGTATCTATTACTTCAATATGGCTCATTGTCAAGGAGCACATTAAATATCAATTAAAAATGGAAATGGGCTTGAGGAGAGATTCTCAAGACACATTAAATACATGGCTAACTCAAATAGAATATGTTTAGGGAGCTTTTTGCATTTGAAGATATACTCCTCGATGTATGAAAATATAGGTGGTTTTGTAGTAATCCAATGATCAGATATGGAAAGACCGTATACGTTCTCCACAATCTCCGTATTGGGGAAAAGCCCAAGTCCATAAAAATAAATAGATGATAAGGACTGACCATTGTGTAATGTTATGTATGTCTTATGTTAGTCTATTTATTGTCTGTATGCATATACTGATAGGAACTTCCAATGTTGAAGTTGGATCCAATGACCTGTTTATTGTTTATAATGTAACACATTTGTAGGGACTGTTATGTATAGTACAATGCACTTGTGTTAATACCTTGATATGATGAAAGAATATGGAAAATGGAAAAATATAAACATAATAAAAAAAACGTATCACAACAATATCATCAGTGAAAGTGCTGTTTATGTGTAAAAATGCAAAAAACTTAACTTTCACAGACAATATCATCGTTGTGATACATTTTACTGTTTTGACACACTAATATTTGAACTCAACCAAGTTTCCCAAGTAAAACAGTGCTCCCCATGTACAGGTTTTAGGGTGTCTTGGAAAGTTACAGGGTTAAATATAGTGCTAGGAAATTACATTTTCTGAACTTTCTGCCTGGGTTGTCAGGCAGGTCCCTCAAATTGTAATCAATAAAATTACTTATTTTTATAAAAATAATACATAAATATGCACCTAGAATTTAAATATACATGCATACAGGTGATACTCGAATAATTAGAATATCATGCAAAAGTTCATTTATTTTTTAGTATCGTCGTTGTAATACATTTTACTGTTTTGAAACACTAATATTTGTGTTCAGCGAAGTCTTCCGAGTAAAACAGTACCCCCATGTACAGGTTTTATGGTGTCTTGGAAAGTTACAGGGTTAAATGTAGTGCTAGAAAATTAAATTCCCTGAATAGTGATGTCCCGAACTGTTCGCGAGCTGTCCGCCGGTGAACTATAGCGTGTTCGCGTTGGGCGAACATATGCGATTTCCGGTCCGCCCCCTATTCGTCATCATTGAGTAAACTTTGACCCGGAACCTCACAGTCAGCACACATTCTGGGAGGGAGGGTCTGCTGCTGATTGGCTGGAATGTGTCTGCTGACTGTGAGGTTCCGGGCCAAAGTTTACTCAATGATGACGAATAGGGGATGGACCGGAAATCGCATATGTTCGCCCAACGCGAACACGCTATTGTTTGCCGGCGGACAGTTCGCGAACAGTTCGGCGAACAGTTCGGGACATCACTATCCCTGAACTTTCGGCCTGGGTGGTCAGGCAGATCCTGCAAATTGTAATTAATAAAATGACCTAATTATGTAAAATTATTACATAAATATATACGTAGAATTATTATATATGCTCATGCCATTGTACAGAACACTGGTGAGACCTCACTTGGAGTATTGTACGCAGTACTGGAGACCGTATCTTCAGAAGGATATTGATACCTTAGAGAGAGTTCAGAGAAGGGCTACTAAACTGGTTCATGGATTGCAGGATAAAACTTACCAGGAAAGGTTAAAGGAGCTTAACATGTATATATATGTGTGTATATATATAAATATATATATATACATGTGTGTATATATATATATATATGTATATAATTTTTTTTATTATTTTTATTTATATATAGGTATATATTTTGTGATATATACGTATATACTTATGTATATAGATATATATATATATATATATATATATATTATTTCGTTCTACATGTATTTTGATATCAATATATATATATATATATATATATTATTTTTAAAATACAGTTAGAACGAAATTACGCATGTATATATATATTTTTATCTATATTTTTTTATTAATTTTTTATTAACGTATTTATAGATTTTTTATTTGTATTATATATAAATATATATATAAAGAAAATTATATATATTTAATCAATATCATTGTACGTGTATTTTGATAATATATATATATATATATATATATATATATATATATATATATACAGGGAGTGCAGAATTATTAGGCAAGTTGTATTTTTGAGGATTAATTTTATTATTGAACAACAACCATGTTCTCAATGAACCCAAAAAACTCATTAATATCAAAGCTGAATATTTTTGGAAGTAGTTTTTAGTTTGTTTTTAGTTATAGCTATTTTAGGGGGATATCTGTGTGTGCAGGTGACTATTACTGTGCATAATTATTAGGCAACTTAACAAAAAACACATATATACCCATTTCAATTATTTATTTTTACCAGTGAAACCAATATAACATCTCAACATTCACAAATATACATTTCGGACATTCAAAAACATAACAAAAACAAATCAGTGACCAATATAGCCACCTTTCTTTGCAAGGACACTCAAAAGCCTGCCATCCATGGATTCTGTCAGTGTTTTGATCTATTCACCATCAACATTGCGTGCAGCAGCAACCACAGCCTCCCAGACACTGTTCAGAGAGGTGTACTGTTTTCCCTCCTTGTAAATCTCACATTTGATGATGGACCACAGGTTCTCAATGGGGTTCAGATCAGGTGAACAAGGAGGCCATGTCATGAGATTTTCTTCTTTTATACCCTTTCTTGCCAGCCACGCTGTGGAGTACTTGGACGCGTGTGATGGAGCATTGTCCTGCATGAAAATCATGTTTTTCTTGAAGAATGCAGACTTCTTCCTGTACCACTGCTTGAAGAAGGTGTCTTCCAGAAACTGGGAGTTGAGCTTGACTCCATCCTCAACCCGAAAAGGCCCCACAAGCTCATCTTTGATGATACCAGCCCAAACCAGTACTCCACCTCCACCTTGCTGGCGTCTGAGTCGGACTGGAGCTCTCTGCCCTTTACCAATCCATCCATCTGGCCCATCAAGACTCACTCTCATTTCATCAGTCCATAAAACCTTATAAAAATCAGTCTTGAGATATTTCTTGGCCCAGTCTTGACGTTTCAGCTTGTGTGTCTTGTTCAGTGGTGGTCGTCTTTCAGCCTTTCTTACCTTGGCCATGTCTCTGAGTATTGCACACCTTGTGCTTTCGGGCACTCCAGTGATGTTGCAGCTCTGAAATATGGCCAAACTGGTGGCAAGTGGCATCTTGGCAGCTGCACACTTGACTTTTCTCAGTTCATGGGCAGTTATTTTGCGCCTTGGTTTCTCCACACGCTTCTTGCGACCCTGTTGACTATTTTGAATGAAACGCTTGATTGTTCGATGATCACGCTTCAGAAGCTTTGCAATTTTAAGAGTGCTGCATCCCTCTGCAAGATATCTCACTATTTTTGACTTTTCTGAGCCTGTCAAGTCCTTCTTTTGACCCATTTTGCCAAAGGATAGGAAGTTGCCTAATAATTATGCACACCTGATATAGGGTGTTGATGTCATTAGACCACACCCCTTCTCATTACAGAGATGCACATCACCTAATATGCTTAATTGGTAGTAGGCTTTCGAGCCTATACAGCTTGGAGTAAGACAACATGCATAAAGAGGATGATGTGGTCAAAATACTAATTTGCCTAATAATTCTGCACACAGTGTATATATATATATATATATATATATATATAATTATGTATATATTAATATTAAAATACACGTAGACAGTGTATGTGTATATATATATATATATATATATATATATATACTTAGATCATATATATAATAAATATATATATGATCTAAGTATATATTATTTAATTTTACACTGTTTTAATATCTTTTAGCTATGTAAGTGTTCCCTAGCACCAGATGCCATGACCTGCGGCACGCAATACAAATTTTTTTTTTATTTTATTTCCAGCCAGCAGGGGGAGTACCTGTCATTACAGGCAGTCCCCCAGTTGGCAATGCCTTGGATGGCTATGCCGTCCATGTGATCGCAGGGTCCTCACAATCACATGGCCCAGGGGGGCCAAAGAGGACGGAGGGGGACTCCCTGGGCTCCATCTAAGAGCCATCTAAATAAGGACGGCATAGAACGCCCTGTGGTCTTAAGGGGTTAAAAAAATACACTGAGTATGACATTATATATATATATATATATATATATATATATATATATATATAATGTCATACTCACCGTCCTATATATATATATATAATGTCATACTCAGTGTATTTTTTTTATTAACCCCTTAAGACCGCAGGGCGTTCTATGAGTATGACATTATATATATATATATATATATATATATATATATATATATATATATAATGTCATACTCAGTGTATTTTTTTTATTAACCCCTACACTGTCATACTCAGTGTATTTTTAATATATATATATATATATATATATATATATATATATATATATACCCACGAAGAAAGGCACACGCTGGGCTTTTTCAAGAAAATCATTTGTCTTTATTCATAACACATGGGTTACAGCAAATCGAAGTTTCATCCATCATAGGACTTTCATCAGGATCTCATATATATTCACATATATTATTTTTTGTTTTTGCTTTACTAATATATTTATTTTTTATTTTTCAGCAGCAGGGTGATACATGGATGCCTATTGCAGCCATGTGACCGCTCTGTTAGAGCGATCACATGGTCCGCGGGGGCCTAGTTTGCCGAGGAGGGACTGTCTGGGTTGTCAGGCAGTCCCACCAGAATTGGGAGCAACGCTGATCACCGACAGGGAATTGTCCCGACCCGGGAATTAGGTAAGTAATAAGGACGGCAGGGATGTTCCATGCCATCTGTCTGCGTTTAGAGCCACCACAAAATGGATGGCATAGAACGCCCACCGTCCTTAAGGGGTTAAGATATATCATATACTACAGCAGCTACCTTGTTATTGCTCTGTTAGCTAGTCTCTGCAATAGCTACTGCTTTCTTAGTTATTACGAGGGGGAGTGAGAATACATTCAATATACTACCCTCAAACAGGGAGTGATGTCCCTGCAACACTCCAGAAAGTAGGATAGCAGCAGTAAGGTAGTTAGATCACATCAGGGCAGAGAAGATGAAATAAACCTGCCAGTGCCGTACAAACAGAAAATATAATTTGGTATTTTGGAGAGAACAGTATGATAAGAATAACAGCTTTAGAATACTAATAAATAAAAAGAGAAGAAGTGAGACAGATAGCATATAGAGGGGCAGAGAACGAGCTACACCGCTCTCCAACTAATGTTATATTTTACCTAAAGTTTCCTGCTGCTCTCCTTCAAAGATATTGTTTTAGACTGTTTAGGCACCCTGGATCCCTCTATATAGAGCCTGGGATGGCTCTCTAGCCTGTGTGTTATAGCCTATATCCTGTGAGTTATACCCTATATAGGGGCTCATTTCGGATGTCATGTACTGTTTGTACTATGTATTATATTTTTGTTTTTTAGAATGGTTCGGTCATAGAACTTCTATATTGTTCTGAATCTGTTCTACATTTGGTGTAGTATTTCCATTTATTATACTATTTATCTTTTAAGTGTTGGGGGATACACTTATACTACACCTGTGTGCTGTTAATTTGGTAGCGCCTACACACCGTTGAATATTTTGAATTTCTATTAGTTATAAAGTTTAAGTCCTCAGACAGTCCTGTATCTGTCTGCCTGGCACATGATAGTTGTTGGGTCTTGTAAGCTTTTTCTAATGTCCACTAATCTCATAAGAATCACATATGCCTACTCCACAATTCCTATGATGTGAAACAGAAAATATAGAGTAAATGGCTGGTGAGAGCAAGCAAACAGAAATAGAATACATTTTAAACAGTAAGACTTTTTACTTCCTGATAAAGCCTATTGCCAAACTAAGTAGTACTTAGTCCTCTTCTATCACTGTGCTTAAACCACATGAGTCTTATATTCATGCTGTTTTAATAATGTAACGTGTTTTAGAGAATACAAAATGACATTGTGAAGAAAGAATAGTGCTAGGCATCCTACAGAACAGGTTTCATGGGAATCCATTCCTTTGTGAAGACTTGTAGTTTTAATGGTAATTCCCTGCCATTTTACTTTTTGCAATCTGCAAATTATTGCTGACACGGCACAGTAGTTGCTCTAAATTGAGGAAGAATCATTAAGTATAAAAAGACACATTTACCTGCCTGCCATCTGCATACATGTTGCAGTATTTGATAAATATAAAAGATGTTTCAATAGTGTATTTTGATTGATGCCTAAATACAGGAGTGCCATCCTTATCCTTTATTCCAATGGCTATACTGACAAAACATGAACTGTTGGTGGGTCTTGGGGACTGGTTTGGGAAACACTGCTCTAAAGTGAATAATGTCAGGAAATAAAAGTGATTTTAAAGTGAATTTCAAATTTAAGGACTAAATAACTGAATTAGAAATATTATCCAAGTCAGCTATACTTCCAGATCAGCTATTTTGGATAACATTCATTGTGAATTCACTTTGAATTCGTGACAAATCTCACTTTAGTGAATATCCCTGTATGTTTCTCTTTTTTTATTTCCTATCACTACAATTCATAATCCTGAAATTGTGAATACAATAAATGATTGCTTAAGCACTGTGAGTTAGTTATAGAGGACTTTAAATAAAATACGCTAAGATTACGCTAAGAAAGTAAAACTGTATGGTGGACATTAAATGTGTGTGTAACTTAATTTTTTTCATTTTCTTTTACAGACTGCAAAGTTAATTAAAGGACAGCTCTCTTTGGGCTGATAAACGAGATAAGGCTCATTCGAATTCATAATTGCAGAATACTTATTTATTCCTCATACATTTTCACACATGCAGCTAGAAATTCTAAATAAAATAAAGACACATGTTTTCCTTTGGTCAGGTATGTGAAGAAGGTATTAACTGAAAATAACCCATACACATGTATCCTCCCTTAATATGCCCATTGTGTATTTTTATCTTGTACTGCTAGGCAACTACCAATGACTTACGTGGGAACTTTATTTGCTTAGCACAGATAGGTTTCATAAAAAAGAAATTAGCACCACTAAACAGGGTTATATCTGTGTACACAAAACACATGTTGATTCTGTATTGCCTTGTTGATCTGCAGATTGGGTAGAGCCTTTAAGGGTTTATGCATGGTCACAGCCTGTCTGAATAGCTCATATGCTCTTTTGCACTAAAGCATTAAAGAGCACCTGTTAAGATAAGCATGATACCACTTTACTTTATATGGAATATTTCATCTGCACATTGTGTTAGTCAAATTGCTTATAAATATATTGCTAATAAGTTGTAAAAAAAAACAATAAAATTTGTACCTTGTAAGATACGAATTGTATCTGTTTTTTACATCTGCATCACCGGACTAATACGGCTACAATCTCTACTTGCTAATAAGTTTTACATTTTAAATACAATGGTTTCAATTCACCATTTATTTATTTATTTTTTACATTGCAGTTACGACTATTTTTTATTTGCTTATTGGTGTAACTCAGTTTCAATGCCTCCCAACCAAACAAATAGAAATAAAACTACTCAACAGGTAGGTCATAGTGCAAAGGGGCAGAAACATGTCTCTGAGAAGGGTATAGGGCCTGCAAGAGCATGTACACATAAGTAACATTTTTGGTGCCACACTGAGCCACTACTCTTTTCTTAGGAGTTAAAAGCAAACATTTTACAGGAATAACTGTAAAAACAAACAAACATATGACTGGTGTTCATGAGATCCAGCATGTGAAAGAAATTGTCTCTCCATTTGAAAGTTATATATATATATATATATATATATATATATATATATATATATATATATATATACACACCCCATGCATCTCTAGACCCTACTAGGGGAAGCCCATTAAATCAATAAATGTGTACAAAGAGGTGGTAGGAACTGTAAACAATATATGAACTGTGCAAAATGGCCTCATTCTCTCATTCCACCATAACCAGTGGAGTTAGTGTTTTATACTGCCAGGTAGAAGGACAGAACATCTACCACTTCCTACACTGGACAGTGAGGATAATAACATAGGTGGTTCAATAGACCATATATCAACAGACCAGGAGATGTTAACTTTGTACCTTCCATGCTCAACCCTTGTTTTGATAATGGTTTATTTTGTTAGTAATAGTCTTGTTAATTTATGTCCACCAGTTATCACCTACCCCTATTTTTGTTAGTTTAGAGTGATTGTGCTGATAGTCATGTTAATGAATTTTCACCATTTATAACCTACCCTTATATCTTTAAAGCTCAAATACTTTCTCCTCTGTTCTTTATTTTCCTTTCCTCATTAACTGCCATTTTTCACCTCAATATCTGTGTCTTCCCCACCCTTAATTTGCTGTTTGATCTAAGTCAGATCCTTTCTTGCAGCCTGGGTCCCAAACAGAACATTAACTAGCATCTATGACTCTCAGCTACCAAGATAAGCTACAGCCTTATGCAGAGGTAGCTCTTTTCGATGGTTTCTCACCCCCCCCCCCCCCAAGGAGCTCACTACATTTATAGATAGCACAAATTACATGACTTTCCAAACACACTAATTATGTCTTTCAAACCTTCATCACCTGCTCAACTATCACACTCCCTACCTGCATCCACTCTCATCTATCTTACCCCACCTCATCTAATTTTGCATAAATAAAATCCTAATTTTTCTTTTTATTATATAAACTGTTATTCTCCTCAGAGAATGCTCTCCCTTATATTCTTTTATTTCACTCTCACCTCTCTAATTAGCAAAATTCCTTTATCCCTCTGCTCACCTGTCCCTCCTGACACCATTTTCATTGCTCCCACTTTACTTCCCTCCCCTCTCTTTTTATCCCATGCACTCTACTCATACCATTCCAGCCTATCTCCACCAACTCTATCCAAAACCTCTAAATACATACCCTCTCACAAAACTTTTAAATCCTACTCCCACCTTCTCTTACTCTCTATCCTTCTGCTCCTAGCAGCTGGTGATGTCTCTCCAAATCCCGGTCCCACCTTTGCAAATCCACCATGTGCTAACTGAAGGAATCTCGTACCCATCTCATGTCACTCTTCCTTTAAATCCTCCTTCCACACTGCCCTCTGGAATGCACACTCTGTTTGCAGTGTCACTAAATCCACTGCTGTGCATGACTTTTTCATTTCTCATTCCCTAGACTTACTAGCCTTAACAGAAACATGGCTCTCTCCCTCTGACACTGTTACCCCTGCCTCTCTATTCTTTGGTGGTCTTCAATTTTCCCACAACCCAAGTCACTCTGAAATCAAAGGTGGTGGTGTAAGGATTCAGCTCCCGCCTCACTGCTCCTTCAAATCTCTAACCACCCCCCCTCACTCTCTTTCTCATCATTTGAATTTCATTCAATTAACCTATTCAAACTCATCTCTGCTAACATTGCCGTTATCTATCTTCCCCTTCTCTTCTTGCTTGACCACTTTTCTGCTTGGCTTCCCTAATTCCTCTCCTCTAATATTCCATCCCTAATTCTTGGGGACTTCAACATTCCCATTAACCTACCCTTGTCCTCAGTAGCCTCAAAACTGCTTTCAATTACCTCCTCCCTTATGCTATCACAGTGGGCTAAGGCCCCCACCTGGCAATACCCTTGTCTTATTTTCTCTCAAGAATGTACAATCTATAATCTCTTCAATATTCCATTTCCTCTCTCAGATCACTACCTCTTATCATTTGCTCTCAATAGCCCCCTACCCCATCATCCTCAACCTAACACCCTTCAACTTAGAAGAAATCTGAATTATATTGACCTCCAGCAGCTATCAGCTAATGAATACTTCTATTCATCCCTACTTTTTCCTGTCCCTCACTGGCTATCTCCTCATATAACACTACTCTGGACGCTGCAGCCCCACTCCAAACATGCACCTTGAGGAGAACACGCCCCCAACTGTGGCACACTAAATCAACACACTACCTGCAGAGATGCTCCTATTCTGCTGAACGCTGCTGGAGGAAGTCACGCACCCAGTCTGACTTCCTCCTCTACAAATTCATGTTGCGTTCATACAGCACAGCCCTTGCCCTTGCCAAACAGTCATACTTTTCCTCCCGTATTAGCTCATGCTCCCACAATCCCAGGCGTCTTTTTAATACATTTAACTCTCTTCTTTGCCCTGTTGTGGCCACCCCCCAAGCTAACCTTACTGCCGATAGCTTTGCATGCTACTTTACCGACAAGATTGAACAGCTAAGGAAAGAATTCTCACCACCTTGCCATTCTCTTTCTCAACCACACGTAGATCATGCCTTTCCTACCCTTCAGACTGTCCGCCAGACTACTGAATAAGAGGTGTCTGCGCTTCTCCTTTCCTCTCGACTCACCACTTGCCCACATGATCCTGTCCCATCTCACCTTATCAGATCTCTCTCCTCTTGTCTTGTGCCCTCCTTAACACACATCTTCAACTGCTCTCTTTCTTCTGGCACTGTCCCTGCTGTCCTTAAACATGCAAACAACTAAAAGTGGATGGGTTGATTGCGTGATAATGATTAAGTGCAGGCAAGCCTTTGTCTAAAGGCTCCCAAACACAAAGTAAAGAAACATAGAAACACAAAGTAAAGAACAAAATCAATACAAAATTGCATGGTGCCACAGACAGTAATATTTACCAGCTTTGTATGGAATATCTCAAAACAATAGAGAGGAAACAGAAAAAAATATAATTATTAAAACCAATAAACAATTTATTGAACACAAAGATAAAGTTAAAATTCAAACAAATATTTTAAACACTGGCACAAAATATAAGTGTGCAGTTATCAATAATAAGCCTGAGTAGGCTTGGAACCCTTAAGGCAGCTTTTTCATAGCACATAATTCATAATACACAGAGCACAGTGCAAGTGTTAAAATGCAGATCAGATGGGGGGCGTGGCTGGAAGCTGAGCCTGATGGTCGCAGGCTGAGAGAGCTCCGTCAGCCGAGCTTGCAAAAAGCGTCATATAAAGCGTTCAAATCGCACCCACAACTATCTGGGTCACTTGCCACAATGTCCCAAGTCCGCACGAAAAAAAACGTCAGAAGCCAAGGACAAGTCGTCCTTTTTCGCGGCCCGTACACCGCAATCAAAAACCGCGGACCTACAGACCCAAGATGGCACCGAGTCAGACATGGACGGCGAACACATAGCGGGAATTGCAGTGGATAAAATAACTATGCAACACATGCTGGACGCCCTGCAGTGGCAGACTTACGGAAGGATATTGCAGAAATAGGCAACCGCACCTCACATCTAGAAAACAGAATGGAGGAATTCACTGCGGCCCACGACTCTATGGCTGACAAGATGGAGGAGCTGGAAAGTAAGCTGGAGCGCTGTGAGTATAAACTTTTGGATATGGAAGACCGCTCATGCCACAATAACTTGCGGTTGTGAGGCATACCAGAAGAAGAAGTTCTCCAAGCAGAGCTCACAGTCTATGCCACTGAGTTCTTCCACTCCATGCTGCCAGACATCCCGACAGACATGCTGATCCTGGACAGGATCCACAGAGTTGCAAGGCCTGCTCACCTACTTCCCTCCACCCCACCAGATGTCCTGATGAGGATCCACTATTTCCATGTAAAAGAACAGATCCTAAAAGCTAATCAGACCGGCTGGAATGGAAAGGAGAAATTTAAAGACGTCCTGATATTTGCGGATCTCTCAGCGGAAACCCTGCGGAGATGAAGATCTTACCGCAATATCACAGAGACCCTCCGCCAGCACACAATCCAATACCGATGGGGATACCCGTTGAAGCTCCTGATCAACAATGAGGGCAAGATACACGTGATAATCTGCAACTAGGAAGGTGTAGAGCTCCTGAAAATCTGGGGATTAACAGACACCTCCAACACAGGATCGGCACGAAGCAACAAGATCCACTGGAAATGGAGAGCGGCAAAGCCGGGGCGAAACACCCAGCGACCGGCACAATGAACACTATGGGACGTTAAAAGACGGGCACAGGTTTGGTCTGGGTGGGCCTGGTGGACTGGAGGGACCACATCCCTACCAAATAGGGGACGGGATTACACCCATGGGCCCAGGTTATAGGGAAACACAGGTGGAATTGACGTGTTGAGCACTGGTAGAAGATAGACACGGAAGAGACAAGGCCCACAGGAACCCACGGACAGATATAGACTATCCCCTCCCCCACCCCGAGCCCCAGACAAGTACCTCGAGCCATGGCCCTATCTGTACAAACACATACTGACGAGTGACAAGACAGGAAGGATGAGGGCAAACACAAGAAAAAAAAAACAATAATAATAATATCAAAAACAAAGAAACAAACAATGCATAAAACAAAACAAATTTGCTAAAAAAAAAAAAATATGTATAAAGCACACGCCAAAGCATAAATATCATACAATTCACTCCCAGGCACAGTTTGGTGCCAAAGCTGTACACAACACGGGAGGTCTGATCGTAGCCTCCCCCCCCCCCCCCAGCCAAATGGGCAAAAGACAGGACCCTGGAGAACAGACACCATAAGGATAACAAGATGGGCCGCAACCCCTTCGCGCGAGCCAGCCCTCATACAGACCCCGACGACTTAAAGTGTTATCAGTTACCGAGCTCTGGCTACCAGAAAGTGACAGACTCGGACCCAGACCAGCCGGACACAATCACCTACCCCCTAACCAAGAAGATCAAATCTACGGCCTTCAAATTCACATTCATGGACACCTCAATAGTTGTGGCAAATTGTTTAAGCTATGGTTTACAAATGTATGTTATATGTCCAACTGTGTCAGAACAATGTCCCGATGTCGCAAGGCTAGACCCCCCCCCCTCGGCTACACGCTTATAAACCCCTTGTTGTGCAAAAAAGGAATACCCTACCTAAAGATCTAAAGAACACCCAGGCAGACATAATTTGCCTACAGGAAACACACTTCCAATCCACCACCAGTCTAGTCCTGGGGAAGGCAATGTACCCGCATCAGTTTCATGCTACCGCGACTACGAAGCGCAAAGGGGTTTCAATCTTAATCAGCCATCACCTGGCCTTCGACGAAATAACAGTCAAAAAGGACCCACACGGCAGGTACATCATTCTAATCTGCACTATCAACAGCTCTACATATACAATAGTCAACACGTACATGGCGAACGCAAACCAAGGTGGGTACCTCCACAACCTTATGAGGCTCATAACTCCTCTGCAGACAGGCAAAATGATCATCTGTGGGGATTTCAATCAGTTCCAAGACACCTCGTTAGACTAAACAGCGAAGCATAAGTCCCATAGAGCCAAGGTACTCCACAGGCAATGCAAGTCCCTAACCAAGCCCCTACAGGCACACGGACTATACGATGCATGGCGCACACTGCACCCAACCGAGAGGGAATACACACATTTCTCCCAGGTACACAACACGTACTCATGAATAGACGGTTTTCTCCTACAGAGTGCACACCTGAACCGAGTGAGGGCATGCAACATAGGGACCTCAGCTTGGTCTGGCCACAACCCGGTTGCGCTCACAATAGCGAACCATTACAACTACAAAAATAGGGGCCCATGGAGGCTAAATGAGCAACTCCTCAATGATCACCACTTTGTCCAAACACTATAACAAAACATGCATACATATTTCCATTCTAACAACACCCCCGACATAACACCGCTAACCCTCTGGATGGCTCACAAACCGGTCATCAGGGGCATTCTAATAAGTCGAGCATCTCACCTTAAAGGACCACTCTAGTGCCAGGAAAGCATACTCGTTTTCCTGGCACTAGAGTGCCCTGAGGGTGCCCCCACCCTCAGGGACCCCCTCCCGCCCGGCTCTGGAAAGGGGAAAGGGGTAAAAACTTACCTTTTTCCAGCGCTGGGCAGGGAGCTCTCCTCCTCCTCTCCGCCTCCGTTCCTCCCCGTCGGCTGAATGCGCAGTGAGAATCACGCAAGCGCCTCTAGCGGCTGTCAGTGAGACAGCCACTAGAGGAAAAAGGGGAAGGCTTAACTAATTGATAAACATAGCAGTTTCTCTGAAACTGCTATGTTTATAAAAAAATTAGTTAACCCTAGCTGGACCTGGCACCCATACCACTTCATTAAGCTGAAGTGGTCTGGGTGCCTAGAGTGGTCCTTTAAGAAACAACAACAACACACATACATACTGAATCTAAAAAAGCTACAAGACCGGCATAGAGCCAACCAAATCGCTCCCTCCAAGATCACGCAAGACTCGATCAACGACTTGCAAAAACAAATGAACACCTCCAACTTTCAGAAAGCGAGTTACGCACTGAAAAAACTGAAAGCAACCACCTTTGTCATGGGCAACAGAGCCAGCAAAATTCTGGCTCAAAGACTCAGGGACAAACAAGCCCAAACCAGAATCCCGTACCTGCTCTCCCCCCAGAGACAGAAACTGATCCAACCCACACAAATTTGCAATGAGTTCGCGACTTACTATAGCTCTCTATATAATCTAAAAGACAACTCACAAGTACCCCAGCCGACCCAGGGCTCCATCACAGAGTACCTCCGAAGAATTGACATGCCTAAACTCCAAACACACCAAATAGCCCACCTTGCGCCTCCCATTACTACCCATGAGATAACACAGATAATCGAGTCCATGCCAAAAGGCAAGGCCCCGGAACCTGACGGCCTCACCAACCTGTGTTATACCACCTTCAAAGACATATTAAGCCCTCATATCACACGAGCCTTCAACCTGGCTACTCAACAGGGAACCCTGCCACCCAAGTTCTAAGCGGCACATAATATCACCTTACCCGAACCAGGAAAACCACAGACGGTTTGTCCCAATTTCAGACCTATCTCCCTGCTAAACGCAGAGGCCAAATTGTATGCCAAAATCTACGTGGAGAGGCTTAAAACACTCCTGCCTAGCATGATCACGACAGACCAAGTGGGATTGGTGTTGGATAGACAGGTCCCAGACAACTCCCAGAAAGTACTTGACATTCTCCAGTACCTTAACCACTCCAAATTGCCAAGCATGTTACTATCCCTAGACGCTGAGAAGGCGTTTGACCGACTCACCTGGCAGTTCCTCCATGAAGTACTGGCGGGATACGGGTTCCCACCAGACTTCCAAAACATGGTAAGAGCCCTGTACAGCACCCCATCGGCCACGGTATTAAATTCAGGGTTCATCTCTGCCCCCTTCACAGTCTCCAACGGCACCAGACAGGGCTGCCCCCTGTCTCCCTTACTATACGTGCTAGTGCTGGAACCACTAGCGATAGCCATCCGAAGTAACCAAAATATTAAGGGGATAACTATACAGGACAGGGAATATACACTTAATCTGTTCGCGGACGACATTCTCCTCACACTTTCTAACCCAACAATTTCACTCCCCAACCTCCACAAAGAAATACAGGAATACAACAAGCAGTCATACTACCAATTAAACCTGACCAAAACTCAAGCCATGTGCATAAACATGTCAAAAGCGGAGGAGGAACGCTACAAGCTCAACTTCCGCTATGACTGGAGGAATGACTTTTTAACATTCTTAGGTGTCAAGCTAACAAAAAACCACATGGGCCTATTCGCTGCCAACTATGTCAAGCTCCTCAAAGAAGTGGAACAAACGTTACACTCATGGCAAAACAAGTTCCTCTCCTGGATTCTACCAAAAATCCTCTACATGTTTCACTCCTTACAAATACCCATACAGCAGTCATACTTACAGAGACTACAATCCCTCCTGATTAGATTCAGTTGGGGAGGGAAACACCCCAGAGTCTCACGAGCATTACTAATGCGCCAGCCGGAGAAAGGTGGCTTGAGATTCACAAACCTTAAGGCATACTACCAGGCAGCACAAACTGCCAACATCCTCTCCATGCACTCCACCACATACACCCCCCAATGGATCCACATTGAAACTAGCTGTGGAGGGGTAACATACCTCACAGCAGCTATATGGATGCCTACAAAGTTGCGCCACACCCCCCCACAAGCACCCTGCCCACCACTAAACTACTGTACAACATATGGGACAACCACAGGGCCGCATTTTGCTCTGCTAGACCATGGTCGATGGCAACGCCATTAAAAACAATCACACTCTGCAATAAAACATTCCCATATAGAGCATGGCAGGCTTGTAACCTCACACACCTACACCAAATCTGCACCACACAGGGCCCGCACGCGCTCTCGACACTGCAATCCACATACAACATCCCAACGCAGCTTACATTCTCATACTGGCAACTAAAAATCACTCTTAGTCAGCACTACAGGCAACGAACCACCACCCCAATTTGATTCCACCCTCATACCATTTAAAAAGATGTGCCTACACCAAATCCCCACCCAAAAAACACTGTCAGTTTGCTATAGGCACATCAATGCACACAAGCCGGAACCGGAGTGGCAGTTAAAAAATGACTGGCACAGAGATATAGGTAGGGCCCTCACACCAGATGAATGGAACAGCATATACGCCAACCATAAGGGACTCACAATGTGCGCCTCACATTTGGAGGCCTCGCAAAAAATACTATGTAAATGGTACATGGTACACACAAGGCTTAAGAAAATATATCCCAACATGAGTGATAGGTGCTGGAGGTGCCAGACACAGATAGGGACAATGCTACACATTTGGTGGACTTGCACCCTGGTCCTGTCGTATTGGAATCAATTTGCAAGGTTAATAAGAGGGGCTACAGGGTGCATCCTCGAAAACAACGCTGAAACATTCCTACTTAAACTCTTGCCCACCAATATGCCTCACTGTATAACTAAATTGATATTCCTCACACTCTCCTCAGCGTCCACATTACTGGCAAAACAATGGAAAACCCCTCTGATCCCATCATAGGTGATCGCGATGGACTCTTTCACCCCGGTTTACATGGCGATTTTATGGAACCAAACAAAAATGGCCAAAGGGAGTGCCACAGCGAAAGAGGGTCCTTCAGGTCTTAGCTAGACACCATGCCAGAGACGACACAGAGACATAACCTCTCCTTCCCCCCCCCTTTTTTTATCTAAGTAGCCACCCTCGTTTAGGGGAACGTACCTGAGGAACAGCCTCATCACGCCGACGAAGGCAACAGGTATCAAGGTGGCACATACTACCCACAAATCGACAGGCTTACTAGCTGTAGCCACAGTAGTTTGCAATGGAATGTAAATCAATGTGTTACAGTTTACTGGAAATAATTCTATGTATACATGCCGCACACATTTCTCAAGAGGGGTTAAGTACTTCCAATATGTGATCAGACGATGTTCCGCAGGGTGGATGCAATTGTTGACACCACTTTCTGAAATGTTGACGTGTTACAACATGTGCATAAGTAGCTCCAACTACCAGCCGCACCCGGAGCATGGAATGTATGCAACCAAACAGAAATGTAACCCACTGTATAACTGTCACAGTCTGATGTACAAAAAAGCCAAGATGACAAACTGAACAATGCTTGTTCCCCTAGACCCCTCTCTTTTCTGTATCCCTCAGATTTTTTTGTTCACCAAAACTAAAACCAAAACTAAAATGCAGATCAGATGAAGTAAAGTGCAGTATAAGGTGCCCCAAATAACTGTTCAAAAAACAGTTGACACCCACTTTCCCTTCATAGCACACAACAACATGGCACAGAATTAGAGTGCAAATAAATATAAAGTTCATAAATTGTTCAAAGACTGCTCACACCAGGTCTCAGGGTTCTCTCAGCAAGACTCAAGACTTCGTTGACTTCCTCAGGAGCTTCTATCTTCTTGTCCGGTCTTCTTCCTTTTAAATCCGCCATCTTCTCAGGTGGCCGTGCATGTGCGAACCACGTTGAATGTAACGTCATACATCATGACGCTCGAACGGCTGCTTTGCGCATGCGCGGCAATCCACGTGCAGACAAGCTTTATTAACAATTTACACAGCTGCATCTCCGAACTGGTAAACTTAAAACAGTTCAGAATATTTGTGGCTGTGTTCACATATGTGCCTACATTTTAAAAACACTAACAGAGAGTGCTATCATAACTAGAATGTATATGAATGGGACTTGATGAAAAAAAAAAAAATATATATATATATATATATATAATAAATAAATCAAAAAATAACTAAAAAAAAATGATAAATTAACAAAATGGATCTAATGCACATAAGTGAAAAAATGCACGTGGGATAGTCTATTCATATATGCATAATGAATATGTTAAAACTCAGGTCCTGTAACAACAAAAAAGTAGTAGTAAAACATTAGAGGCATTCTACATAAAAACAAGAATGTGTAAATGAACAGTAGTAATATTGCCATAATTTAGAAATCCCATACTTTAAAGCAGAAATTATTAGTTATCATATAATAAATCTTTTTAAGTTATTCAATATGAATTGAACAAGTTCAGTGTATAAAATAAATATTCAATGGCAAACAATTAATTACAAAAAATTAATTAATTGGAGGCACATGATATTATAATGGTTCAAATATTCAAATTCATAATATACAGGTGGACGTGCAAAAAAATAAATATTAAATTGATTAATACCATTATATGTAGTACAGAGGTTATCTTATTAAAACCATTCATATGTAAAAAAAAAGTGTATATAAAATTTGAATATAAAAAATTAATGATAAAAAAGTCTATTTGAGAGAATAAATGACATGGAATACAGCGAAAAAAAATCATTCTATAAAAGCCAGTATATCTAGATCCATATTAAGACCTGAAGGTACAGAGGATTTTAATCTACACTCTGTTTCCTTCATGGCCAACATTTTCTCTGTGACACCACCTCTTCAATGAGGGGTGATATATATGATATATATTCCAATGCATACAAAGTTGTGGAAATTAAAATCCTTGCTAGTGCAGTGTCTAGGGACACTGTGTTTTAAATTATTTTTATTAATCCCATTAAAATGTTCTAAAATTACATGTAATTTTCGAATAGTGCGGCCAACATATTCAATACCGCACTTACATTGTAATAAATAAAGCACAAACTTGCCTTGATAGTTGATACAATGTTTAATTTTAAAAACTTATTTCGTAACTAAGCTTTGGAATTCTGTAGTTTAATTGGCTTGGAACTTACATGTACTGAACCTCCCACATCTAAAAAAAACCTTTTGTTTTTTCTGCAAAAAAAAATCAAATTCAAGGATAATAATAGTAATAATAATAACAAAGTATTTAACCAGGAAAGGTACATCCAGATTACTCTGTTTTTTAAGTACCTTAGCCCAACATCCAGAGGTTGTTACTATTACCCAATTTAATGGTACTCACTTTATCTACCTCGGAAGAATGAAGGGCTGAGTCAACCCTGCCGGTATTTGAACCTGCGACTCAAGGGTTGAACAGATTCTACTGATGATGCATTAGCCCACTGAGCGATCAGACAAGCTGACAAGGGGGGAGGTATTTTGATCTTTTTTTTTTTTTTTTTAATTCTTTATTTTTGTATTGACATAAATGTACAGGCATTTGTCATGTAACAACAATCCACATACAGCTTAAAGCAGTTTGTTAACATTTGCCATGTATATCTATAGGGTGGGTGTATTACTTGAGTGTGCAGGATACGTACCCATTTTTACATGTCTGATGTGCGCATCTCGTAGCTGTCTCCATTCCACATTATGACCATCAATACTTTTTTTGTTTATTAAACTGAATAATAAGATAGATAACCAGGGGGAAGGAGTTATCTAGCACTTTAACACTATAGTGCCCTGAGGGTGGGGGCACCCTCAGGGCACTATAGTGCCAGGAAAACGAGTTTGTTTTCCTGGCACTATAGTGGTCCTTTAAATAGGGAAGACTACATGAAAGAGTTTGCAAGGATACTTGGAGATTCAGAAACCTATAAAGTGTTGAGAAGTAACCCAATGAAAAATTTACTACAGAGGGTACTAAATGAGGGTTTAGACAAAGGAATAATTGATAAAGACGAATTTAATTACCTGCTTGTCAAATCACCCAAAATGGCAGTATTTTATTACCTGCCAAAAATTCACAAAATTCATGAATCTCCACCTGGCAGGCCCATTATTAGTGGGATTGGTTCCCTTACCAGCAACATTTCCCAATATTTAGATTTATTTTTACAGAAGCATGTGGCACAGGCGAAATCATATACTAAAGACTCTACCCAGATAATTAGAGAAATTGAAGGTCTCAATTGGAAGAAACAATATCTATGGGTAACGGTTGATGTTACTTCCCTTTATACCGTTATCGATCATGAGAAGGGTTTTAAAGCCGTCCAGGAGGTTTTAAACAATGATAAAGGGGTGAATTCTGATCAAGAGCAATTTATTTTAGACATCATCTCATTCATCCTGTTCCACTATTTTTTCTGGTTTGAGGGGACATATTACCTCCAGACTTGTGGGACAACTATGGGCATCAGGTTTGCACCGAGTTATCTTTGTGGCAGATTGGGAACTTAAGAACATTTAGCAGAACAATCAATTTGGTGCAAACCTGGTGCAATGGAAAAGATATATCGATGATGTTTTAATTATCTGGGAGGGTGAAAGAAGTTTTTTAGATGAATTATTAACACATATCAATTTCAATACTTATGGTCTCAAGTTTTGTGTAAATCCAAGAAACTAGGAAAAGTCCAAGGAAAAGTCCATAGTAAAACATATTTTAAACCTACTCATGGGAACGGTTTTATCACATTTTCTAGTTGCCAACAGAGCTGGTTAAGAAATATCCCTAAAGGGCAACACATTAGAATACTAGGAAATTGTACAAGTGAGGATGATTTTAAAGAACAAGTACAGATTTTAAATTCAGATAGACATTATCCTAAAAATCTTCTAGTTAACATGCATGTTACGGTTGCCTCCAGGCTGGCTGGAAGTTGGACCGTAGAAAAGGATGCTCCTAGCGCTCACCAAATGACCATCAGCACCGCAGCCACCATAAGCACTGCAGACTCCACGAACCACCGCTGCTGGGCTGGTATCTCGCCGTCTGCTCTGCGCCCTGGACCTACGACCAGGCTCCAGGTTCCAATAGGCAAACCTCTTCCTTCTGTAGAGCGAAGCAGGATCAGGAACAAGAGCTCTTACAAGAGCTCAGTAGCTAAGGGAGTATGAAGAGCATAGCAATCCCTGTAGTGATTATAGCTGTCCCCTACAAACATGAGTCAAGGCTGCAAGTTAGAGGGTCAGAAGAGGTCTGAGGTGCTGGAACACCCAGCCTGGCTTTTATTGAGGTTACATGCAAACAGGACACTCCCAGGGGGAGGCATAAAATCACCAATCACACATCTGGTGCAACCCACACATCCCCTCCCCTCAGATAAACAGTTAAACCAATTATTACATACAATAAAAATACAGTTTGCACACACACACTGTAACTTTAAAACCATACATTAAATTCCCATAAAAGTTACATATTCAGACTCAGCATACATCAAACATAAACACTTTCAAAAATCAGGCAAATGCCTCCAGTAAATAAAAAGTTACACAGAAGTCCTTTTATGACCGACCGCAAGCACATTTCCTTGCCCAAAACAGTTCCATGGATTTGGGTTGTGCGGTCGGTCAATTTCTGGCATAAAAACGGCTAAGTCCCATTCGAAGTGTGGCCGGTATTCAAAGTGTCGAAGTGGAGTTGATGTTAAGGGTTGGCGGTGTTCGAAGTTAAAATGGCCGCCGCCACGTGGTCCTTTGTCCGATGCCGGCCACTTCGACGACTTCGACAACTTCGGTAACTTCGACAGCTTCGACAGCTTCGACTGTGTCCGAAGTGTCATATACAAAAGTACCAATCCTTCCCCAAAGTATTTAAAGAGCTAGGGACAGTATAATACAATCCACCTGCCCAAAAGTAGTTCTTAAAGGGTCAGTACATTATGGTAGCAGTCCATAAGCCCCAATTCAGTCCCTTAAAGGGCAATATCTCCCAGGGGCCATAGTCATAAGGAAGGATGCTGGCAAATAGGCTTCTCCACAATCCAGGGAAGCAGGGCAATTTTCCATTTAAAGGGCCAGTTACAAATAGCAGTTTGTAACAATGCACAAACAAGTAGAAGGTTTTAAAAGAAAAGTGCTGTTAGTAAATAAAGTTTGCATTTCTAACAAAATATAATAATAAAGCAAATTTAATAGAAAAATCGATTAGAAAAAATTGGCCAATTTTAATGCAAGATAAATATTTAAAGAAAATTCTACCTCATAAACAAAGAGTGATTTACTAAAAAAAACAATAATCTGAAAAGCATTTTAGCTCCAAGCATTTTACATGAAAAAGAAAAATCTAATGAGAATTTTAAGTTTTTAGCAGAAAAAACAAAAGGTTTTATTAGATGTGGAAGGTGCAGTACATGTAAGTTCCAAATGAAACTATGAAATTCCAAAGCTTTGTTACGAAAGAGGTTTTTAAAATTAAACATTTTATCAACTGTCAAAGCAAGTTTGTGGTTTATTTATTGCAATGTAAGTGCGGCATTCAATATGTTGGCCGCACTATTAGAAAATTACATGTAAGGATTTTGGAACATTTTAATGGGATTAATAAAAAGAAGATAAAACACAGTGTCCCTAGACACTGCACTACTTGCAAGGATTTAAATTTCCACAACTTTGTATGCATTGGAATATATATCATCACCCCTCATTGGAGAGGTGGTGACACAAAGAAAATGTTGGCCATGAGGGAAACAGAGTGTAGATTAAAATCCTCTGTACCTTCAGGTCTTAATATGGATCTAGATATACTGGCTTTTATAGAATGATTTTTTTGCTGTATTCCATGTTATTTTTTCTCTCAAATAGACTTTTTTATTATTCATTTTTTTTATATTGAAATTTTGTATACACTTTTTGTTATATATATGAATGGTTTTAATAAGATAACCTCTGTACTACATATAATGGTATTAATCAATTTATGTTTTTATTTTTTTTCGTACGTCTTACCTGTATATTATGAATTTGAATATTTGAACCATCATAATATCATGTACCTCCGATTAATTAATTTTTTGTAATTAATTGTTTGTCATTGAATATTTTTTTTAGACACTGAACTTTTTCAATTCATATTGATTAACTTATAAATATGTATTATATGATAACTAATAATTTCTGCTTTAAAGTATGGGATTTCTAAATTATGGAAACATTAGTACTATTCATTGACACATTCTTGTTTTTATGTAGTATGCCTCTAGGGATGCACCAAAATGATTATTCTGGGCCGAAACCGAAACCGAAAATTAAGCATGCCCTGGGCCGAAAACCGAAACCGAAAATGACTTTTTTCCCCAAACGATTTAAAAGAAGTTTTTTTCCTATAATTGTATTAATATTATACTTTTTAATTAATTTAATTAATCTAATTTTAAAAATGTCCCTTCTCCCTTAGTGATCCCCCTTAATGTTCTCTCACTTCCAGTGTTCCTCTCGCCTCCCTCTTTTTTAGTGTTGTTTCCTCCCTCCTCCCCTGTCCCATAGTGTTCTTTTCTCCCCTCCCCTGTCCCATATTGTTCTTCCCCCCCGTTACCTGTCCCACAGTGTTCTCCCCCCTCCCCTGTCTGAGTGTTCTTTCCACCCCTCCTCTGTCACAGTGTTCTTTCCCCCCTCCCCTGTCGCACAGTGTTCTTTCCCCCTTCCCCGGTCCCACAGTGTTCTTTCCCCCCATCCCAAGTGCAGTATTCTTGACTTTTCATGTTATAATTTCTATCTTTCATTGTGATATATAATCATCTGAATTGTTAATGCAAGCATGTGTGTTAAACTAAAAAAAAAATAAAAGATTAAAACAAATAATATATATATTTTTTTTTTTTAATGTAATTTCGGCAAATTTGACCCATTTTCGGCCGAAAAATTACGGCAGCCGAAATATCAGTGCATCCCTACCTCTAATGTTTTACTACTACTTTATGTTGTTATAGGACCTGAGTTTTAATATATTCATTATGCAAATATGAATGGACTATCTCACATGCATTTTTTCACTTATGTGCATTAGCTTAATTTTTTCGTAATTTTTCGATATAGATATATATGTATATATATATATATTTTTTTTTATATATTTTTATCTCTCCATCAAGCCCTATTCATATATATTCTGGTTGTGATAGCACTTTCTGTTAATGTTTTTAAAATGTAGGCACATATGTGAACACAGCTGCAAATATTCTAAACTGTTTTAAGTTTACCAGTTCGCAGATGCGGCTGTGTAAATTGTTAATAAAGCTTGTCTGCGCTCCAGGATGGATTGCTGGCATTAGTGAAGCAGCTGTTCAAGGGTCATGACTTATGACGTGGTTCTCGCATGCACGGTCACCTGACAAGACGTGCGCACTGGAGGATTTAAAAGGTAGAAGACCGGAGAAGAAGACGGAAGCTCCTGAGGAAGTCGGATGACCGAGGAAATGCGTTGAGCCTTGCTGAGAGAACCCTGAGACCTGGTGTGAGCAGTCTTTGAAGCACTTTTTGAACGATTTATACACTTTATATTTATTTGCACTCTAATTTTGTGCTATGTTGTTGTGTGCTGTGAAGGGAAAGTGGGTGTCAGCAGTTATTTGGAGCACCATGCCCTGCACTTTACTTTATCTGATCTGCACTTTAGCACTCTGTGTATTATGAATTCTGTGCTGTGAAAAAGTTGCTAGCCTTAAAGGTTCCAAGCCTACTCAGGCTTATTATTGATATCTGCACACTTATATTTTGTGCCAATATTTACCATGTTTGTTTTAATTTTAGTTTGATCTTTGTGTTCAATAAATTGTTTATTGGTTTTACTAATTATGTATTTTTTTCTGTTTCCCCTCTATTGTTTTGAGATTTTCCATATGAAGCTGGTAAATATTAGTGTGTGTGGCACCCTACCATTTTGTATTGATTTTTTCTTTACTTTGTGTTTCTATGCTTAACCCCTTTAGGACACATGACATGTGTGACATGTCATTATTCCCATTTATTCCAGAAGTTTGGTCCTTAAGGGGTTAAACATGCTACTGTAGTACCCATCTTAAAAAAAAAAAAAAAAAAAAAACATCTCTTACCCCCTCCTTTCTAGCTATCGTCCCATATCCCTACTCCCTTTTTCCTCAAAGCTTCTGGAAAGACTTGTCTTTACCCGTCTGACTTTCTTCTTTAATGCCAACTCTCTACTTGATCCTCTTCAGTCTGGCTTCCACCCCCTCCACTCTACTGATACTGCTCTTATTAAATTCACTAAACACCTAATCACAGCTAAATCCAAAGGGCACTACTCTATACTAATTCTTCTTGACCTGTCTGCTGCATTTTACACTGTTGACCATGTTCTCCTTCTCCAAACTCTTCAATCACTCAGTCTCTGTGACACTGTCCTCTCTTGGTTTTCCTCCTATCTCTCCCAACTCTCATTCAGTGAGTCATTTTCTAATGAAACCTCCTCCCTTCGTCCTTTCTCAGTTGGTGTCCCCAAGGCTCTGTACTTGGTCCCCTTCTATTTTCTCTTTTACTGCCTCTCTTGGCAAACTTATTACCTCATTTGGATTCCAATACCACCTGTACGCTGATGACACTCAGATATAACTCTCCTCCCTGGATCGCTCCCCTGCCGTCCTGCAACGTGTCACTGCTTGTCTTTCTTCCATCTCCGATTGGATGTCCTCTGCTTTTTGAAACTCAATCACTCTAAAGCTGAACTCCTTGTCTTGCTTCCTCCTGATACTAATCTCCCTTTTTCACTCTCCCTTCAAGTGAGTGGTGCCCACATCAGTACATCCCTGCAAGCGTGCTGTCTTGGCGTTATACTTAATTCTGGCCTCACATTTAAGCCTCACATCCAGTCTGTTACCAAATCCTGTAGATTTCACCTTAAAAACATAGCCACATCGGCCCCTTTCTTACACAAGATGCTACTAAGGAGCTTTCCATGCTCTAGTAATCTCTTATTGTAACTCCTAATAGGTCTTCCCACAAGTCGTCTTGACCCGCTACAGTCTGTAATGAATGCTGCTGCTAGGCTGATTTTCCTCTCCTGTCACTCCTCTCACACCTCTCCCCTCTGTCAGTCCTTACATTGGCTTCCTGTGTCCTATAGGAGTCATTTCAAGGTACTAATCCACACCTATAAAGCATGGACCGATTCTTGCCCCTCCTATATTTCTTTACTGATCCGCAGGTATGCCTCTTCTTGGTCTCTCTGCTCTGCCCATGACCTTTTCCTGTCTCTTGCCCGCACCCGTACAGCCAACTCACGCTTGCAAGACTTCTTGCGGGTGGCTCCTTTCCTTTGGAATATCCTGCCTACCACTACCAAGCTCTCCCTTAGTCTTCAAAAATGTAAAAAGTGCCTCAAAACCCAACTCTTTAGGAAAGCTTATGGCCTCCCAGAGTAACCTCTACCTCACATAACTGTCCCTTGCTCTCTCCTAAAGGGCAGCACTCTATTCTCTCCTCCAGCTCTGCTTCACTCCACCTTGTTTGATTGCTACCTCCTGTCCTGTTGGGTTTTACGCCCCACCTCCTATAGACTGTAAGCTTGTTTGAGCAGGGCCCTTTTCAACCTATTGTTCCTGCAAGTTTTTGTCTCATTTATTGTTAAATCTCCCCCTTTGATAATATTGTAAAGTACTACAGAATATGCTGGCGCTATATAAATACCAGTAATAATAATAATAAACTAATATCACATCTACATGGATAATTCAGGCTTCACAAGTTCCACTTGCTCAATCTCTGTGTGTTGTGGAAATTGAGACCATGCAAGTGATTTATGGAGTCTTTCAGACTCTAGAAGCTGGATGTTTTAAGAACTGGGCTGCTTTTTTTGAGGAGCAGAGATCAGATTACACTCTAACTAGATTGGTAGCCGAAATTAACTCTTTATTCAGTTTGTTCTGGAGGCAGATCTGCCTCCATGTAGTGGATGCTTCTCCATTTATTTTATTAAGCAGCCCCCTCCTGCTGCCATGGTTGGTAGTACAAAGTGAGCAATATTTGCAAACGTGCATTCTGTCGGACGCATTTGACACAAATTCTAAACACTTAATGTATCCAGGCGATTGCTAAAGACTTGCTCGGGGAGACAGAATTCCGATCATATTTGGCTTTAGCAAATATGTGAATTGTTATTGTGGTCGGAATTTGATCATTTTCACAAGATCTTGTCCAACTGGACAAAATCCAGTGTCTAGTGAATGACCCTGTAAGAATTGTGGTATGCCACATATTTTAAGCAGAAATGCTGTGCATGTGTCTCCTTGCCCAGCTGATATAACATTAAATGTAAAAGGTTTAGAACCATTAAAGATTTTAATATTTGAATTTTTGAAAATGTTAGGTTATAGGAATTTTTATTACTAACACAATTTAGTAAAATAATGAGGCAGAAAATGTGATTCAGTGCAAGAAACTAAAATTAGATGGGTGGAGAAAGTGATGACAGTTACGTGCAGGCAAACCTCTGTCCAAAGGTCACTCCTAACCTTGTACTTACATAAAATCAATACAAAATAACAGGACGCCACAATCACTAATATATTTACCAGCTGTATGCTATGAGGGTATAGTTGGTGTCAGTGGCTTTGCATATAGTCACTTTGAGCTCCTTTTCCACCCTTACTTACTAATTTTGTGCAATTCATCATCTTGCGTTTTATTTCAAGCTGTGAATTTTGTATTGTATATAGTGAAGGGATAGTTGATATCAGTGGCTTGTAAGTCACCTTTAGCACTTTATACTTAAACAGCATTTTTTTGTACTTGCAGATGTGCACTTTATATTGTGATAAAAGCTGCTTGCCAGAAGGGTTCAGAGCCTATCCAGGCTTTCTATCATTGATTGCCTTATTGCATTTTTGTGTTAATATCGATCTATATATTTTTAACTATATCATTTTGACTATTCAAATAAATTATAAAATATATTTTTTTTCTTTTTGCTATTTTGACTTTCATTTCCTCTTTACTCTGAGACAAAGATGGTAAATATATTAGTGATTGTGGTGCCCTGTTATTTTGCATTGATTTTATCTTTACTCTTTGGTTTTTAGAAAATGTGATTCAGCTTTTTCTTTTGCAAAAGAAATGTGTTAATTAAAACTCAAATTATTTCCTACTACTTATCATTGGGTTTTAAATCTGAAGTTCAGAAACACTCAGAAGCAATTCATTGGTCATCTACAATTAAGTTAATTATGCTCTATTCTGCAATTGTACATTTTAAAAATATATATTGGATCCCATTAAAATGGTTCAATGTATCAGTTTTATTTAGCTCAATTTTAGAATCAGCCTAGCTGAAAGAGAGCATTTAATTGTCAAAAATATCTATTGTTTATAAGCCACCTAGTAAATGCAACATTAAAGGAATAAGCCATATGGCCACCTAGACTTGGGTAGGCTGAGATAAAGATCAACACATGGCAAGAAAAAAAGTCAGAGAACAAGAATGTTATAATTGGCAACACAACATTTTTACAGTTGTAATCAAAACATTTTCAACCACCATTGAAAATCCGGATTAGTGTCAAAATGTTGAGCTCTTTGCAATGAACAAATCAACAAAAGCAATTGAAATAGCACAACAAAACAAATGCTTCAAGTGGTATCCCCAAAATCTATAAAATCAATATTCACTGGTTGTTCCTGACCATAATATGCTTGAATATATATATATATTCACTGAACAAAATTATAAATGCAACACTTTGTTTTGCCCTAATTTTTCATGACCTTTTGTGTTACTATACCCCACTTCCTCTAGCATGTAAGCTCATTGAGTGGGGCCCTCAACCCCTCTGTTCCTATGTACCTATTTCTCTTAAATACCCATTTCTCTTCTCTTCAATATAATCCATCCACCTCATATGTGTGGCATATCAGGATGCTGATTAGACTATTATTGCACAGGTGTGCCTTAGGCTGGCTGTAATAAAAGCCCACTCTAAAATGTGTAGTTTTACTGTGTTGGGGGGTCTGAAAACTAGTCAGTATCTGTTGTGACCACCATTTGCCTCACGCAGTGCTACACATCTCCTTCGCATAGAGTTGATCAAGGTGTTGATTGTGGCCTGTGGAATGTTGGTCCACTCCTCTTCAATGGTTTGGTTTGTCTGAATATTTCCCTGAATATTTTTCCATGGATGATATTCAGCCGTACAATCACATGAACAAGTTGTGCACATTTAAAAAAAAAAAATAAAAAAAAATTCTGTAATACAGAAACCAGGCATTATAATCACAATGTCATAATGTAAATTATGTGTATCACAGTTGATAAACATCCCTACATGTATATCACAGAAACATGGAGACTGACCACAACTGAATGGCTGGGTTTAACATGGTTAGAGAAAGAACAGTCAGCGGATAGACAAAATACAAGGAAATCAGAGATCAGGATAATGATACAGAGTAGCCGAGTCAGGAAACCAGAAAACTGGATAAACTGAAAAAACGAGCAGAGTCAGGAATACCAGAGAAGCAGTCAGTGTGGTGGACCACCTGGCACCCCAAATGGGTGCCTCCGCCAATCGCTGCTTCCTAGCTGTCGCTGAGTACCATAAGCACCTCACCGGGCACCATAAGCACCGTAGCCCCTTAGCCGCCACAGCTTGACTGGGGTCTCACTGTCCCTTCCCACCCTGGATCAAACTTCTGGATCCAGCTTCCAGTGGGAAGGCTGCTCCTCCAAGAGAGTATAGCAGGTACAGCAGTGTAGCTCTTACAAGAGCTGGTGATTAAAACTGGTATTGCGGTTCCCTACAAACATGAGATGAGACTCGATGTTGAGGGTAAGCAGGAACTGGTTTATTGGTAGCCACAACTGGCCATGCAAGGGGCACTCCCTACTGGACCTGAGAGCAGACTACTGTAAAAACATACACGCGATTACATTGGCTCTCAGGTCCCGGACACTCCCATACAAAATAGGATAATCCCTCCCTTGTGCCTGAGAGATAATTGAGTCTGCACTGCACTGAACTCAATTATCTCCAGGCACAGAAAGCATACATTTTCAAAAAACACCATAAATACATTTAAACACACAAAACCCCCACAAAAGTTACATCCCCGATAGCCAACATATCCAAAAATCACCCAGATCGGTTCAGGGGTTTAAGAATTTCCTGGAAGTCATAATATGACTGATCACACACATGGATCCATGCCCAAAACAGTTCCATAGAATCGTGGCCAAGTGCCGCTGGGGCCCTACTGGGAACCGCAAAGTCTTAATGCCAAAAATAGTTCCAGGGCATTCACGGCCTAGTTCCCCTCAATACTATACGTGGTTTTAGTCCATGCGAATGGCTGCCAGGGAGCTAGCGTTCGGTTCTATGCACATGAATGGAAAGTGCCGAACCAGGGGGAATAAAATATGGATCTTTACAGTCGCTGACCTAGCCTATAGTCGGTGGGCAGGAGGTCAGCTTCCACACTCCAGGAGTCCATGGCAAACGTCTGTGAAAAGCGGCATTTGTCAGAGTCAAATTACTTAGCCAAGCTGAATACCAGAAAATAACCAACTATCAGAAAACACAATAGCACTAGAGGGAACAACCCGTGAACCACAATAGGGCACTGAACAAAGGCAGTATATTTTGCTTTAAAACCACTCCTCCAAAATGTTGCAGGCATTGAAAGTATTGATTTACCATGGCATTGCTGCTATGATGTTAGCACACATGCGCGCGTCATAACAAGGAGCATGGTCAGATCAGCGTCAGCGCAGCATTTTAAAGAGGAGTCGGCAACAGGAGTCTCTGACAGATTAATTTCAGTGTACTCCCAGAGAGATTCACAGAAAGGTACAATTACTGAAAGATTAACAGCCTGTTTACCCTCCTCATGATCAATCATGGGTATACAGGCTGTTAAAGACGATAAATAAATATAAAGTGCACAATTCTGATATTCACAGAATTAATATTACAGAAAGATAAGAGGGAATGAGACAGACTAAATACAATCAATGAATAAATAAGCTTTAAAACTGGAAAAAGAAGGAATTCACCAAATCCTATAAAACATAAGAGTAGTACACCATAAATATAGTGTGTGTATCCAGGAGCTAAAAATTGGATGTTGAATGAGATTCAGCTAATAAAAATGGATGTAAAATGAAATTCAAATAGTAAACAGTAAACAGATAAATGAATATATTCTGAATATTATACTCATTTATCTATTTTCTGTTTACTATTTGAATTTCATTTTACATCCATTTTTATTAGCTGAATCTCATTCCACATCCAATTTTAGCTCCTGGATACCCACACTATATTTTATGGTGTACTACTCTTAGGCTGTTAAAGAAGTTTTAAATAGGTATCATGAGTTGCAACTGAAGCAAGCAGGTTTTATCACAGATATCATCAGATTTATCTTGTTTCACAATTTCTTTTGGTTCAAGGGAACCTGCTATCTTTAAATATGTGGAACAGTGATAGGCACCAGGTTTGCTCCAAGTTATGCCAATATATTTGTGGTTGATTGCCAAAAACATCTGGCAGAAAAACAGGGCCGGTGCAAGGATTTTTGCCGCCCTAGGCAAAAAAAAATTTTGCCGCCCCCCATATGTCCTGCCCATCATGTGACATCACAATGCCCCGCCCATATGCTCTGCCATATGGGCCAACGCCAGTCTTCACAAAGTGTATTTAACTGAAAAGACAGTGTGTTTACATTAAAAAGCCTACAGGCACAGGCTATAGACACCAGAACCACTACATTATGCTGTAGTGCTTCTGGTGACTATAGTATCCATTTAATGTGAGATTAGTGCAACTAATAATATATTGGATTGCCTACTTACCACCAGATGAGGACAAGAGGCTGATGATGGGCTCAGTCTGGCTCCACAGGTCTGGTGTAGAAGAGGCTCTCTGGAGACAGTTTTTAACAGTGCTCACAACAATTAACGAACAGGAAGCAGCTCAATTTTTTAGGGCCCCTTACACAGCTCAAGGTCTGGGCCCCCAGGGCTTGACCGTGAGTATGCCTACAATGCCCACCCATAAATACCTACATGGCCCACCCATGATTTCTCTCACAGGAAGTGGAGTGTATGTGCGTAGGGGATGTTTTTTGTGTTATTGTAGAGAATGCAATGTGTGTGTGTTCTAATAGAATGTAGTGTATAGCGATACCAATTTGTGTAAGGGATGTAGTGTGCTTATAGGGGATGCAGTGTGTGTTTGCGTGTAAGGAATGCATTGTATGTTTCTGTGTGTGAGTGTGTGTGTAAGGGGTGCAAGGTGTGTTTATGTGTATGTAATTGATTGCAGTGTGTGTCTGTAAGGGGTGCATTGATTGTGTAAGAGATGCATTTTGTTTCTGTGTGTAAGAGAATGAGTGTTTGTGTGAACGTAAGGGATGCATTGTATGTTTCGGGTGTATCTGTGTGTGAGTAGGAATGCATTGTATGTTTCTGTGTGTGTGTGTGTGTAGTGTAAAAGAGAGGGTTTGAGGGGTAGGATAGGGACTGAGAGGGGAGCAGCTCATTTTCATAGTGCTCTCCCCTCCTGTCAATTACTGATTTCCCCTTCCCTCCTGTCCCTCTGTGTTCTCCCCTTCTGTCCATTAGTGCTCTCCCTTGGCCCCCTGTCCCTCTGCAGTCCCCCCTTGGTGGTCTTCTCACTCCCCCCTCTCCCCCTTAGTGGTCCTCCATTACTCCCCTTAGTGGTCCTCCCTCTCCCAAACCCTTTAGTGGTCCACCCTCTCCCAAACCCCTTAGTAGACCTTCCCCTCCTCCCCCCACCCCCTTAGTGGTAATCCCCCCCCCTTAGTGGTCCTTACCCTCCTCCCCTCTCCTTAGTGGTCCTCCCTCCTTACCCCCCTTAGTGGTCCTCCCTCTCCCAAACCCCTTAGTGGTCCTTACTCCCCCCCCACCTCCCCCCAGTGGTCCTTACCCCCCCTCCCCTAGTGGCCCTGACCCCCTCCTCCTCTCCCCTAGTGGCCCTTACCCCCCTCCCCTAGTGGTCCTTACTCCCCCACTCCCCTAGTGGTCCTTACTCCCCCCCTCCCCTAATGGTCCTTACTCCCCCCCTCCCCTAATGGTCCTTGCTCCCACTCCCCCCCTCCCCTAATGGTCCTTGCTCCCCCTCCCCCTCCCCTAATGGTCCTTGCTCCCCCTCCCCCCTCCCCTAATGGTCCTTGCTCCCCCCCTAATGGTCCTCAGTCCCCCCCTCCCCTAATGGTCCTTACTCCCCCTCCCCTCCCCTAATGGTCCTTGCTTCCCCCCTCCCCTAATGGTCCTTGCTCCCCCCCTTCCCCTAATGGTCCTCAATCCCTCCCTCCCCTCCCCTAATGGTCCTTGCTCCCCCCTCCCCTAATGGTCCTCAGTCCCCCCCTCCCCTCCCCTAATGGTCCTTGCTCCCCCCTCCCCTAATGGTCCTCAGTCCCCCCCCTCCCCTAATGGTCCTCAGTCCCCCCCCTCCCCTAATGGTCCTCAGTCCCCCCCTCCCCTCCCTTCCCCTAATGGTCCTCAGTCCCCCCCTCCCCTCCCCTAATGGTCCTTGCTCCCCCCCTCCCCTAATGGTCCTCAGTCCCCCCCCTCCCCTAATGGTCCTTGCTCCCCCCTCCCCTAATGGTCCTCAGTCCCCCCCTCCCCTCCCCTAATGGTCCTTGCTCCCCCCCCTACCCTAATGGTCCTCAGTCCCCCCCTCCCCTAATGGTCCTTGCTCCCCCCCTCCCCTAATGGTCCTCAGTCCCCCCCTCCCCTCCCTTCCCCTAATGGTCCTTGCTCACCTCCCCTCCCCTAATGGTCCTTACCCTCCTCTTCCTTCCTGCCTATGTAGCGTGGCCGGGCGGCGCTGAACGCGGGACAGGAACTTCTGTTTCCTCTGCGCTTCCCTCCTGCCGGTCACTCAAACCCGGCCACCCTCCACACAGCAGTGCTGCGCCGCCTGAGGCTTGCCAAAGCGCTCAGGCGGCGCAGCATGAGGAGCCACTGCGGGGACTCCGGGCACAGGGATCTGGCGCCCCCTGGTAAGGTGCGCCCTAGGCGGCTTCCTAGGTCGCCTTACAGGTGGCGCCGGCCCTGCAGAAAAACAAATTGAAATCCTCTGTACCTTCTGGTCTTAATACAGGTTTAGATATTTTGTTTATTTATTGATTATTATAATGTTAAAAGTAGCAAATGTACCCATAAATTAAACCAAAGTAAGATTCTTGAACATATATACATTCATTCCCTTCCTCTTTTTCTGTTTTTAGGTTCAAGAATCTTACTTTGGTTTATTTTATTTGCTACTTTTGCCACTAATCTATTTATTGAAGATATTGTTTATTAGACCAGTAATATTTAGCACTACATTCATCAATTGATCTATATATTTATGTATTCATGTATTTATTTATTTTTTTAATTTGACAATTTTTATTTTTGCAGTATAAAGTAAGCAGGGGTGGGATACAGAAGGGAAGAGGGGGGGTCAGTAATTTGCATAAGGTAATCAGTGGGGTACATGAATTACTTTGGTTTGGAGTCGGCATAATATATGCCTGGTTTCACAGATAGCATGGTGCATAACATATCGTATCGTCTAGTAACCATAACTCGGATTACACATTGTCACAAGGCAAAATCGTGGGGAATTGGATACAGAAAGGAAGGGATTAGTACAGAGATCAGTATGAGATGGGTAATGTGAAGCAACGTTAAGCATCAATATCTGTTTACAGGGATTCAACATGTCACATATTTAACTGGGCAGGTGAAGCAGTACACTTTGAGATATATAAGGACACATAAAAACGTGTAAGAATCGTGGTAGGGCTCGGTATCTTGGGCCCTGGGAGGGGTGCTGTTGGGGGCTTCCCTACAGGTGGAGTAGTTGGTGGGCGTAGTGCTATGAAGAGAGGCGGGAGGTAGGCCTGTTTTCATCAGGCGTGTATGGTAGGTAGAGTCGAGGGTAACATGTAGGCTTGGGTGTCTCAGCGAATTTGCGCCTGAGGGTCCTCCGTGAGTGCGTTATGTAGGCATACTATTATGGCAGTATGGGGTGCCTACTTTTGAGGGGATGTTCGGGCAGTGCCAGTTTGGCTGGCTGACTGGTTTGGTGCGGGCCTTGGTTTGTTAATGTCCCATTGATTCCATGCTTCAACCCAGTAGGGTCTACCCCGTTGCGTTTTTCTCGCCAGAAGTTCGTATGTTTTGGTATATTCAATTGCTGTTATGCATTGTTGGAGTGTGGGGGGGGCAGTTTGTTTCCATCGCCTGCTGATGGTAGCAAGGGCTGCTATGACAATGTGATATAGTAAGTATCGTATGTGCATGTGTGGTGCCTGTGGAAGTAGTAGGAGCAAAAGTGTTTCTGGCGTGCTTGGTAGGCGTACTCCTGTACATTGAGTTATTAGTGTTAGTGTTTGGGTCCAGAAGTGTTGGAGGGATGGGCAATTCCACCAGATGTGGATCATAGTCCCTTTATTCGTTGTGCATCTCCAGCAAGTATCTGTTGTGCCTGGAACACTGTGTTTTAGCCTTGTGGGTACTAGGTACCATCTGTACAATATTTTGCGAGACAGTTCCATATGAGTAGTAGAAAGGGTCATACGTTTGTTGGCGCGGTAGATGGTTTGCCAATGTTCTGTGGTAAGTTTACGACCTATGTCCTGTTCCAATGCCTTTACGAAGGAGGGCGGTTTGATCAACATGCGTGTGTGATCTGAGGCATATATTATGGAGATAAGCTTCGTTGCAGGTTTCAGTCTCATGCATATATTGAGAATCGTCGTCCAGTATGCGTTTATTGGGTGCGACGATGTAGGTGTTGGTTGGGCAAGTATCCATGATCTTAGTTGTCTATAGGGAAAGGTTGCTGTGCCCGATAGTAGGAATTCAGTCTGGAGGTCTGGTAGTGGTTTAAGTTTGTTATCTCGCATGATTTGGGAGAAGGTGTATATGCCATGTCTTTTCCAAAGGGAGTGATTGAAGTCTGGTATAAGTACTTGGAATGCATCCAATGGTAGTGCTGGATTGAGTGTTGTAATTGGTCCCATTTTATTCCTGTGTGCGTCCCAAACTGAGAGGGTCAGTGCGGTCGTGGGCAGGAGTTCAGAGGGCTTTGGCCTGTGTGATTTCGGTAGCCATGCTAGGGTCGTGAGAGACAGCCCTTGGGCGTGGTTATTTTCTATTTCAGCCCACTGGGTTAGTTCCTGTTGGTGGGAGATTGTCACTAAGGGGTCTATGAGTGCAGCCCTGTAGTACCCTATGACGTCGGGGAGGCCCATGCCACCATGGATTGGTGGCCTGTATAGCGTCGCTTTGGCCACTCTTGGTTTTTTGTAGTCCCAGATGTAGTCATTCAGAGACTTTTGTAGGTCTGCTAGGTAGGCTTTCGGTAGTTGGATTGGCAGGGTTCGGAATAGGTATTGGATCTTCGGCATGATTACCATCTTCACCGATGCTATGCGGCCTGTCCACGAAATGTATTTGCCTTTCCATCCTTGTAGGGTATTCTGGATTTCTGTCTTCAGCGTAATATAGTTTGCTTTGTATAGTGCGGTCGTCTTGGGAGTGAATTTGATTCCTAAGAATTTGATGTGGTCCTTCCTCCAGTCATAAGCAAAGTCTATTTGCAGGGTCGTCAGATCTGTGTGCGAAATGTTTATGCCCATTGCTAGGGTCTTAGTGAGGTTTAGTTTATAGTAAGAGCATTTACTATATTGGGAGAGGATCGTGTGAAAGTTTGGTAGGGAGATGTGTGGATTCACGAGTGTGAGTAGAATGTCATCTGCAAACAGGGACATCTTGTATTCCCTTCCCTCCACTTTGACACCATGGATGGCCGGGTTTTTGCGTATAAGATGGGCGAGGGGTTCTAGTGCTAGAATGTATAACAGCGGGGAGAGCGGGCATCCCTGCCTGGAGCCATTGGAGATGTCAAATGGTTTGGAGATAAAACCCCCGTTCACTACCCGGGCCGTTGGCGAGGAGTACAGAGCTTTCACTAGTGATAGGAACTGGTCGGGGAAATGGAATTTTTTTAGGACCGCCAGTAGAAATGGCCAGTGTAGCCTATCAAAGGCCTTTTCTGCATCTAATGAGAGGAAGACCCCAGCTAGTTGGTTGCGTTGCATTTTGTATATTAGATTTAGGGTTTTCCTGGTGCCATCTGCCCCCTGTCGGCCCCCCACAAAGCCCACCTGGTCATCACCTATGATTGTGGGAATTATGTGCGTTAGTCTGTTTGAAAAGATTTTCGCCAGTATTTTAACATCTGTATTTAACAGAGATATAGGCCTTAGATTTTGGCATTGGTTGGGTGGCTTACCCGGTTTAGGGAGGGTGGCAACATGTGCCATTAGCATCTCCTTTGGCAGTTTCCCCGTCAGTAGAGCATGGTGGAAAAGTCTCTGTAAATAGGGGGCAATGTAGGAGGCAAACTGTTTATAGTAGAGGTTAGTCAGTCCGTCTGGGCCTGGGGACTTTCCTAGTGGGAGGGAGTTGATAGTGTCTGTAATTTCAGCTAATGTTATGGAACTCGTGAGAGAGGACTGTTGTTCTGTCGTGAGGGTGGGTAACTGTGTCGATGAGAGAAAGTCATCTATCTCTTGTGATTCAGGTTGGTGGAGTGATGGGTCTGTTTTGAGATTATAAAGGGAGTGGTAAAAGTCCGCCATTGTATCATTGATGTCTTGTGGATTATGGATTTTGGTACCTGCATGGTTAATTAGGTATGGGATTTTGGATTGCGCCTGTCATCGCCGGAACATGAGGGCTAGGTGTTTTCCTGCCCTATTGCCTTGGGTGTAGGAAGTTAATTTTAGTTTTTTGAGGATATAGGCTGTTTTTTCAAGCGCCCGAACATTGAGTTGTTTAGTGATGTCTTGAATGGACTCTGCAAGTACTTCTGAAGGGTGCAGGAGGTGCTCTGCAGTCACATCCCTCAAGTTCTTAAGTAAGTCTATGTAGGACTGGTGGCGTTGGCGGTGGAGAAAGGATGCTCGGCTAATTAGGAGGCCTCTAATAACCGGTTTATGGGCTTGCCAGGTGGATAGTATTGAGGTGTCCGGTGTATCATTTAGTCGGAAGTAATTTTCTAGGTCTTCACCCAATTTTGTTGTGAATGATTTGTCACAGAGCAGAGTGTCATTGAGACGCCATGGTGGTTTTCCTCTGTGTTGATATTGGTTGTGCATGGATAAGGTCACTGGCGCATGATCGGACCATACTATGTTGCCAATTGTACAGTCTTCTATTTGTGGGAGTAGCGTGCCAGAGACAAGTATATGATCGATCCGGGAGTATGTTTTGTGTGGTTGCGAGAAGAACGTGTATTCTCTAGCAGCGGGGTGCATGGTCCGCCATACGTCATAGAGGCCATATTCCTGTGTTAGTTTTACTAGGGCTTTGTTTGTATTTTTCAGTGTAAGATGTCTAGTGGAATCACGGGGTATCGTGGAGTCTATTCGTGAGTCCATGGTGTGGTTCAGGTCTCCACAAATAATTACGGGTGTTGTTACCTCAGGCATTGTTTTGATAAGGACTTTGTGCAGAAAATCGCGCTGGTGATCATTGGGGCTATAGAGGCATACAAGGAGGATCGGGTTGTTATTGATTATGCATTGCAAGATTACAAATCTGCCTTGGCTGTCAATCTGGACACGGAGAGGTTCCACCGTTAGGGAGTTGTGGAAGAGAATTGAGACCCCTCTGGATTTCGAGGAATGTGTTGCATTGTATTGTATCGGGAAGTCCCTTGTAGCGAACGTAGGAATGCGATTAGTGACAAAGTGAGTTTCTTGCACACAGACTATGTCTGCCTTGATGCGCTTCACGTCCTCCAAAAGTAGTCTTCGTTTGTGGGGGGTATTGAGGCCTTTGGTGTTATGTGAGTAAATGAGCATGGTATCGGTATTGTGCTTGTTATCAAGTGTGGTAAAGTGATGTGTCTCCGGTAAGGGAGGGGCTAAACTGCCAGTGGTAACTATTCGTCAGGGGAGTGTAGGGAGTGGGGAGGAGAGGGAAGAGAGTAGAGGGTATGTACAAGTGACCTATAGGTCTGGTACCGTAGTCGTACCTTGGGGGTTTGGAAATTGTCTTCCAAGTGGGTGGCTAATCGGGCTCCAATTGTAATGGTTGCAGAAGCTGAACCGTCAGCTGAGGGTAGAAACATAAACATTTATAACATTTTGAACATTTTTAGAACCATATTATCCTAAGTGCAGGAGGTATGCAAGCAATAACCATATCAGTATACATCTTTGTGGTGGTGACATAGAAAGCACGGTGATAACGTATTCATGTATTTAAATGAAGAGTGTATCTATTTAAATTATATTTTCCTCACTTAGAAAAATTGTTTACTGACAAATTAATTCCCTCTATAACTCCAATGAATTTATGTCCATATATATCTATTTATCTTTTATCAATAAGGTTGGTGATAGGGTTTATTAATTCTCATCTAGTTTGTGAATTCACTGGTTTCATTAAAACAGTACATTGTGGTTTAAAATACATTTTAAAATACTATTTTAAAATACAAACCATATGGCTAAATGGTAATAGTTTTTTTGCCTTGTTTTGGATCAACAGAAAAAAAACAGATGTGAGAAATGCTAAATTTGATGGACACGTGTCTTTTTTCAGCCTATGTAACTATGTAGATATGTAGCCATCATAAGCTACAGAAGAGTTACACATAAACTCAGAGCAACGCTTTCCTTTTAAATGAACCAATGCACAATAATGTCCTATTGAAAGAAAAAAAAAACTGTTTGGTTGCATTCCATGTTTCTAGGCTAGTAAATTATATGTGACAATATATTTTGAATTGCATATGTTTGTTAAAGAAGGACAGAGTAACCAAGGTGATAAAATAAGCTCTAAATTATGATTAATTAGCATTTTGCAAGTGACTGATAATTTAAAGTAGTATTTGCATGCTGGCAGAGCATGTAAGGATTTCTGGATTTTAATGTCTTCTTTTTTGGAGGTTGAACAAAAGAAGAATTAGAAGAAAGAAGATGGTAAGTATATATGTATTTTTAACAGATTAGTTTAATTGCCCCCGCACCACTATTTTTAGGGTGAGATAAGGTTAGGTTGGGAATTTTCTTTTTTATTGCGGAGTGTCTAGGAGATTGAGACCCATATCCACCTAGGCTGCTATTACTGCCAGCAGGCAAATAATTCTTCAGATTATCACTCACTTGCAAAAAGCAAGTGAATGATACTTTATCCCTTCAGCTGCAATTTGTTTATATTTGGTTTCAATGAAGTCGTTGACATATGTCTGATTCATATTCCTTATATTGGTTCACATGCAGATATTCTTGATTTTCCATAATGATCAACCTTGGCTTTAGTAAATCTGCAAATTATCAATGCAGTCAGAATTTAGTCATTTCAATGGAATGCGTCTATCCAGACAAAATTCAGTTTAGTAAATAACCCTGTATAAATAGCTGGAAATACATTTTGTTTCAAACAGCAATGTGTCTGAATTTAGGCCAATCTGATTTCTCAACTTCCATGTGCCATAATCTCAGAACAAACAACTCACACAACTCATGAATTGCTAGGGACTCTCACTACCCCAATTCCTGGTTATGAAGGTCTTAAGTGCTAGGAAAATAAAGAAGGTAAATTTTTGGCATGTTTAATAAGCATTTGTGGGAAGTCAAACAACCCAAAATGTGGATAACCCTTTAAGATCTATAAAAGAAAAAAAAAAAATATATATATATATATATATATATATATATATATATATATTTGAAGGCTTGGCCTGTAGTTGTGGGAGGGGCTTAGTTCCCCTTTAAAAGGGCTGCCAATCCACTCCCACCTTACCGTTGCTGGTCTGGCGAGTCTGAAACATTTTACTTCCGGTTCAGATCGCCATCTTGGATTTTTCTTACCTGTTTCCTCGTGGACTCCTGGTCTGGCGCTTCCCTGGCTCTCCTTCCCATCACCGGTGTCCGCACAGCCCGTTTCGTTACTTGCCACCGCGGGAAAAACCGTAAGTCAGGCCCGCCATAAAGCAACCGCCGCAAACTTCCTAGCTTTACACGGCAGAGCTCCGTTCTTTTGAACCAACGCTCGGTTCTCGGTTCGTACAAGTATGCAGTTCGGCTAAAAATCCTTTATCTACTCTCATGTTTCACATTACTTAAAACTAACGAACGCTATCATTCGGTTATATACATATAAAATTTCCGTTCGGTTTACGATTTAAACTTATGATGTACCCATCCGTATGTTTCAACACTCTATCTAGTTCTTTCAGTGACAACTCACGAAATAGGCACAAATTCAGCCAGTACTCCAAGGGATTTTGCCCCTACTGGCTACAAACGATATTACAGTCACTTATAAATTCTACAAAAATAAATGTTTAAACATGGATGATGTGTCCTGATTTTCCTGACCTTTTCCCACAGTTTCATACCAGGGGTTCGTACTAGGAATTGTGATTTCTGACACCTATGTCAATTGTATTTACTTTATAGGTTGGTTGGAATTTAATTATGATTCAATTTTGAAGGCCAGTAATACATTTTAAACTAGTTAAATGTGTAAATTTACTCTTTTAGGTTAATATACGTTGGACGGTAGCTTTTTACAAGCACGGAAGCCGTCATCTTCTTTTTTGTTAAATCTACCCTCTGCAGAATGTCGGGTAGGTTCTTGTTTTAGGGGCCACGATCTGGCCAAACTACTACATTACATTTAGACGTTTATATATCAAATCTCACGTCCACAAGTAAACATCTCGATACTTTTACAGTCGCTGGTTACCTCTACTTTGACAACTCGGCCTGACTCACATATCAGGTACTACGCCAGAACCCATTAATTTCTATGTGCTGAGTGGTACTGGTCCTAGGTTACATGATCCAATTAGGTATAACATTTTCTGGTCTTAATCCATAGGCTAGTGGTCCCGCGAGGCCAACACCCTCATCCTCATACTCTGAGGAATACGTCCCTCGGGCCAAATCATAGCTAGCCGTCTCGCATAGTTGCATAGAGAGGGCCTCACCTATCACTCCCATTCTATCTTGTGCTTTAAACGGTCACCGAGAGGCCAACACCCCGCCACAACGTTCGGTGGCCTCATACTCTCCCCTCGGGCCCACGCATAGGTAGTGCCTCTCAAGCCGCTTGGCAATTAGTAGGGACTCATCTGTCACTATCACACTATCACAAAGTATAATTGTTTTGCCGCTTGGTATTTAGCTAGCCTTACCAGTACCCACCCAATTCATTAGAGTGATTGATTAAAGCTACCTTATATTTTTCAGTTATGTAAATACTCCTGATATCCCTGAGGAACTCTCGCTACCCTGCACGCCCGCTAGGCCTTGTACCCCTGTTCCTGTAACAGACGTTAATAGTCCTTCATCACTCAGATCATGGACCATCCCAAGTCTCACTGCAGAACTTAGAAGACGCTGCATCCCTTTCCCAGCTACTGCTAGGAAGGCGGAGTTGTTTAGACTTTTAAACACTACCACTGACAACTCTGATGCAGGGGAAGGTCCTAGTGGCACACAATTGCCAGCGTTTCACGCCATGATGACTTCTCTTAAGTCATCCATCAGCACAATTAGCGATAGCCTGGATAAATTGGAAGCAAGTGGTGCTAAACAGACCGCTACAAATCCAATTGTTACCAGTAACCCTCTTGCTGATATTATGCCTGGTAATTCATTGGATTCCATATCAATTATTGAAGTTATTAATCCTTCGCACATGGTCCCATCTCACCTTAAAAGGACATTCTGGAAGGCAAGGATGTAAACCTGGTTTCATTGCTCATAGCCTCCCAGGATGTCCTAGAGAATAGGACATTTGCATATGGGGATATATCAGTTGTACTAAGGGCAAGAGACCCGAGGCTGAACAAAAAATTGAACATCCCTGAATTCGTACTAGGTTTTGGGATCTATAGGGATGTTTACTGCTCAGTATACCCGGGGAAAAGAGCAGAGCTGGATGCATACATGCACAAGATGGTAGACCTGGGGCACAAATACAGTGGTACTGCTTTTTACGATTACCACCGTTCCTTTTCTGCAAAGGTGGCTGCAGCTCTGGCTCAGTTCAATTTAAGCATTAATTGGAGCAAATTGGACACTGAGTTATTCTGCAGGCATTTTGCAGGCCTCAGGCCTCCAGCTTGCGCAGTTTGTGCATCTACAGCACTTTATACAAATTTCTGCCCAAACACAGCAGAAATAGAACAAAATCCAACTACCTCTAACTTTCCAAAATCTGCTAGGGGATTAAAAGACAAACTGGGTAGGTGTTGCGGTCACCGGCCCGCCGAGCCTCACGGTCGTGCCCGACCGGCACGACCGCTCCGACTACACGAGCTTACCTGCACGTCGGCGAGCCGGGAACCGCGCACGTAGTTCTTCCGGGCATCACGCCCGAATCCAATATGGCGCCGACCACGTGGTCGCGTCTATGGATAGCCCCGCCCCCGAGAATTATACTAACGTGTGCGTGACGTCACGACGTCAACGCACACGCACGTTCTGGGGTCAGAGGTCGCCCTCTGACCAATCATAGCTTAGAGAGGGGTATTTAAACCCCTAATTCACCCTAGTACTTTGCCATGTCGTGGTTTCAGTTTCCTGGTTCCCTGAAAGTGCTATTCTCGTGTTTCTGATTTCCTGGTATCCTGATCCTTGGCGTTTCCCTGGTTATTCTGATCTCTGGTTTCCCTGACTTGGCTTGTCTTATCGGTATTGAGTATTTTCTGGCTTCCTTGACCTCGGCTTTCCCTCTGACCATTCTCTGTCTCTAGCGTATTAGTCCGGCCATTCTAAGGTCCGGTTTACGCTCTATCCTGTTATTTTCCTTTTCTTTCTTATGTATATATTTACATAGTTTCTGCGTGCTGGATCACATTACTAGTCGTGACATTACGACATGGCCATGGATCCTGCAGAACTATGCAAACATATGATCGCCTGTGAAAATAGGGTGGAGGATATGGACCACAGGTTAGACCAATTTGCCCAGGCATTTCAGACCTTGCTCCAGAGGACTGCCTATTTAGAGGTCCCTCCTGTACCACCTGTGGTTCCGCCACCTGTAGTGGTTCCCGTACCACATAAACCACCGTCCATAACCTTGTCACCGCCCCCTCGTTATGGAGGTGATTCTAAGGATTTCAGAGGTTTTTTAAACCAAATAGAATACCACTTTGAGGCCTCCCCAGGTTCATTCCCAACAGATAGATCTAAAATAGGCTATCTGATGAACCAATTAACTGGAAAAGCCTTGACTTGGGCTAACCCCTTATGGGAAAGTGGTGACGCAGTAGCCCGTGATTACAGTACCTTTCTTACGGCCTTTAAGGCTACATTTGAACCTAAAGGCAGGGAGAAGAACGCTGCCAAAGCCCTTATGAGAATCAAGCAAGGCAGTCGTTCTGTAGCCGATTATGCAATAGAGTTCAGGACATTAGCGTCTGAGGTTGATTGGACCAATAGCGGTCTGGTGGCTGCTTTCTCTGAAGGTTTAGCTGAGAATATACAAGATGAGACAGCAGCTAGAGACCTTCCGGTTAATCTTAACGAGTTTATTGCCTACATGATAGACTTTGATAACCGGCTCAGAGAGAGAGAGAGAAAAACAAACAACGTAACAAACGTTCTAATTTGTCCATAGCTCCTCGTTTCTCTAACCCAGTGGTGAGTAGCCAAACGCCTCTTCCAGAACCTGAACCCATGCAATTGGGTAGCGCTAAACTCACTGAGGCAGAGAGACAACACAGACGTAACGAGGGGTTATGTATGTATTGTGGCAAGAAGGGACATCTAAGATCATCATGCCCGGTTCGGCCGGAAAACTTGCACACCTAAGGCACGTACGGGGACCGACCTTAGGTGTGATGTATATGTCCCCTAAATTGACTAAGAACCGTTTCCTTATCAAAGTAACCTTATCTTTCGAGAACACTGCTGTTCAATGTGAGGCTATGATTGACTCTGGGGCAGCGGAGAATTTCCTAGACAAAGAATTCTCTGCAAAACATCTCCTGCCCTTAAGACATAAAGAGAAACCTATAGCAGTCGAGGCCATTGATGGAAGGCCTCTTACCCAGCCTTTCATCACACACGAAACTCTGCCAATCACTGTTTCAGTGGGTATTCTCCACTCTGAAGAAATGACCTTTCAAATTATATCTTCACCTACAGTTCCGATAATACTCGGTTTCCCTTGGCTCCTGAAACACAATCCACGTTTGGATTGGATTGAAGGAGAGATTGTGAGTTGGGGTGAGAGATGCAAAGGTGTTTGCTTTAAGCAAATCCCACAACCTTTTGGCACCATTAATGTTCCTGTTACACCTCCCTTGACCACACAAATTCCACAGCAGTATATAGATTTGAAAGAGGTATTTAACAAGGTCCAGTCAGAAGGGTTACCTCCTCATAGACCTTATGACTGTACTATAAACTTATTACCAGGGACTATGCCTCCCAAGGGAGGAGTCTATGCCTTGTCCCCCCAGGAAAATCTTTGTTTGGAGGAATATATTAAGGATGCTCTCAGAAAGGGTCATATCCGTAGGTCCTCCTCACCAGCCGGGGCTGGATTCTTCTTTGTCTCTAAAAAAGAAGGAGACCTACGCCCTTGTATTGATTATAGGGGTTTGAATAGGATTACCATAAAAAATGCCTACCCTATTCCCCTTATATCAGAGCTATTTGACAGATTGAAGGGAGCTCGAGTCTTTACCAAGCTCGATCTCCGAAGTGCATACAATCTAGTCAGGATTAAGGACGGTCACGAATGGAAGACCGCATTTAACACCAGAATGGGACATTACGAATACCTGGTTATGCCGTTTGGATTATGTAACGCTCCAGCGGTATTCCAGGATTTTATTAACGATGTCCTAAGAGAGTACCTTCACATGTTCGTTCTAGTGTATTTGGACGACATTCTCATCTATTCCCCAGACCTAGAGACACATCACGAACATGTGAGAATTGTACTGAAAACCCTGTTACAGAACGGCCTTTACTGTAAACTGGAGAAATGCCAGTTTGACCAAACGGAGATACAATTCCTTGGATACGTTATATCTCCGTCTGGTTTCCAGATGGATCCTCGCAAACTGGAGGCAGTCTTACAGTGGCCATTACCCAAGGGCCTTAAAGCTACTCAACGCTTTATAGGTTTTGCAAATTACTACCGCAAATTCATAAGGGGATTTTCCTCCGTGATTTCCCCTATAACCAATTTAACAAAAAAAGGAGCAAATTGTATATCTTGGCCCAAAGAAGCAAGAGAGGCATTTGAACGATTAAAATCTTTATTTTCCTCAGCACCTGTCCTGACCCATCCTGATCCATCCAAACCATTTATCCTAGAGGTGGATGCATCAGAGACAGGAGTTGGAGCCATTCTGTCTCAAAGAGAAAGTCCTGATATGCCTTTACATCCCTGTGGATTTTACTCCCGCAAACTCACACCTGCAGAGAGGAATTACGACATAGGGAATAGGGAACTTTTGGCCATTGTACTTGCCCTTAAGGAATGGAGGCATCTCTTGGAAGGTTCCAAAGAGCCACTTTTGATCTTTACTGATCATAAGAATTTGGCTTATATTGGGGACGCTAAGAGACTGTCCTCTCGTCAGGCTAGGTGGTCATTGTTCCTCTCCCGATTCAATTTCGTAATTACATACAGACCTGGTACTAAAAACACCAAGGCAGATGCACTTTCTCGGCAGTTTGAGACAGATGAAGTTCCGGAACAGGTGATATATCCTATTGTTCCTCCTGAATGCCTCATTGCCACTACAGTTTCCGAAGTGTCTTCTCCACTCTTCTGTGCCATAATAGCAGATCAAACTCAGGCACCTGTGGGAAAACCTCCGGACAAACTGTATGTGTCACCTCAGTTTCGAAAGAAGGTACTAGATTTGTTCCATGACAACCTCACAGCGGGCCATCCTGGAGTCCATAAAACTCTCTCTGCCGTCTCCAGGAGATTTTGGTGGCCTGCTCTTAGAAACGATATCAAAGATTATGTTGGGGCATGTCAAATATATGCCGTTTCTAAAGTTCCTCCTAGGTCACCTCCTGGACTGTTACAACCACTGCCCATACCTAGTGCTCCATGGACCCACTTGGCCATGGATTTCATTGTGGATCTACCCAGTTCAAACGGGTTTAATACAGTCCTTATGGTTATTGATAGATTCACGAAGATGGCACATTTCGTCCCACTTAAAAAATTACCATCTGCTCAAGATCTAGTTCAAATATTCTTGAGAGAGATCTTTCGGTTGCACGGTGTACCCAAAAGCATAGTATCTGACAGAGGTACCCAGTTTGTTTCTAGGTTTTGGCGTTCCTTTTGCAAACAATTGGGCGTCGAACTCTCCTTTTCGTCAGCATATCACCCTCAAACAAATGGAGCAGCAGAGAGGGCGAATCAGTCTTTAGAAGCCTATTTACGTTGCTTTATAAATGCCAATCAATCTAACTGGTATGAGCTCTTACCCATGGCTGAGTTCGCCAGAAATAACGCCACTCATGAATCTTCTAATCACAGTCCATTCTTTGTTAATCAGGGTTATCACCCCACTGTTTTACCTTCTGCATTCTCAGACACAGAAATCCCCGCTTTGAACACCCGTTTAGAATCGATTCATGATACCTGGGATTCCGTCCATTCAGCTCTGCAAAAAGCCTCATTACGAGCAAAGGTCCAAGCTGACAAGAAACGGGGCGCTAATCCTGTCTATCTTCCAGGTGACAGGGTGTGGCTCTCCACAAGACATATCAAGCTTAAGGTCCCGTCCATGAAATTTGCCCCTCGGTACATTGGTCCCTTTCGAGTTACCCAACGTATTAATCCAGTGACCTATACTTTAGCACTACCGGCTCATATGAGAATAGCGAATACTTTCCATGTGTCTCTGCTCAAGCCCCTTACTTGCAATCGCTACACCAGGGTATCCACTCCTCCTCCGCCCTTGGTAGTGGGTGATCAAGAAGAATACGAAGTCCATTCTATCATGGACTCCAAATTATCCAGAGGTGTCTTGTCCTATCTCGTTGACTGGAAGGGTTATGGTCCCGAGGAACGTTGTTGGGTTCCTGCTGACCGGGTCCATGCGCCCCGTCTTATCCGTTCATTTCACAACCGCTTTCCTCTTAAGCCGGGTCCTTCCCGCCCGGTGCGCGGTCTTCGAGTGGGGGGTACTGTTGCGGTCACCGGCCCGCCGAGCCTCACGGTCGTGCCCGACCGGCACGACCGCTCCGACTACACGAGCTTACCTGCTCGTCAGCGAGCCGGGAACCGCGCACGTAGTTCTTCCGGGCATCACGCCCGAATCCAATATGGCGCCGACCACGTGGTCGCGTCTATGGATAGCCCCGCCCCCGAGAATTATACTAACGTGTGCGTGACGTCACGACGTCAACGCACACGCACGTTCTGGGGTCAGAGGTCGTCCTCTGACCAATCATAGCTTAGAGAGGGGTATTTAAACCCCTAATTCACCCTAGTACTTTGCCATGTCGTGGTTTCAGTTTCCTGGTTCCCTGAAAGTGCTATTCTCGTGTTTCTGATTTCCTGGTATCCTGATCCTTGGCGTTTCCCTGGTTATTCTGATCTCTGGTTTCCCTGACTTGGCTTGTCTTATCGGTATTGAGTATTTTCTGGCTTCCTTGACCTCGGCTTTCCCTCTGACCATTCTCTGTCTCTAGCGTATTAGTCCGGCCATTCTAAGGTCCGGTTTACGCTCTATCCTGTTATTTTCCTTTTCTTTCTTATGTATATATTTACATAGTTTCTGCGTGCTGGATCACATTACTAGTCGTGACAGTAGGGATATTGTATTTCTTGGTAAATCCTAGGTTTGCAACAACTTTAATGCTAGTTATTGTTTCAGCTCTTGCAGGCTGATGCATGTATGTTCCCACTGTTTCAGGGCCCATGCCAAGACTATATGCCCGAATAAAGCGTTCCCCAAACCGTATCACACGTGTGTGAACATCACATTATTGACCTCGCTATTACTACATCCATCACGTCATTTCATTGACTATATTATTACGGGAATGACTGAAGGGTTTCACACAGGGTTGGTCCATCTACCCTCCGGTACACTGGAATGCAACAACCTACAATCCACGTTAGAATATCCACAGTTGGTAAACACTCTTATCTCGACCGAAGTGAAACAAGGGTTTCTGTTGGGGCCATTCTTTTCCCAACCCTTCACATCTTGGAGAACCAATCCCATAGGGGTGGTCACAGGGAAGACCTCACTTTAACCCAGACTGATAATTGATTTATCTGCACCACATTCCTCCACTGTCCCTAGCCTTAACTCTCTAATATCTTCCGAAGAATATTCACTACACTACGCCACTATCGACCATGCCATAGGGGCCATTCTTCAAGCTGCCACAGGGGCATGGCTAAGGCAAACCGACGTGGTAAACACTTTTAAATTACTACCCATGCATCCTTTCCTATGGCACCTACACAGCATTAAATGGCAGGGGATGTATTATTTCTTCACCCGTCTAACCTTTGGCTCCAAAAGCAGCCCACGTATTTTTGACACGTTTGCAGAAGCTTTATGTTTGTTGTTACTAAATGTGTGCAAGTGCCCTTCGGTTATTCACTGTCTGGACGATTTCCTCACGATTGAGAATAACACACTCGAACCAAGTAGTTTGAAACACATGTTGGCTTTGTTTGAATCCCTCACTATTCCTGTCTTCCCTCACAAAACTTTTGGTCCAGATACCAACATGCAATTTTTGGGGATCCAATAATCACGATACACATGCAGGCTAGTCTCCCTCATGACAAGATTGAGCGTATCCTGGCAAGTATTGAACATTACCTGCTACAAGGTCATTGCAATCGCAAAGAACTTCAATCACTGCTAGGGTCGCTCAATTATGCCATGAGGATCATACCCCAAGGTAGATCCTTTATATCCCACCTACTATCCTTGTTTCCACTATTCACCTCGGACACTTCACGTATCACACTAGATGTACACGCAACCTCGGACTTACGCATGTGTTTTTTTTTTCTCACCTCTTGGAACGAGCGAACCATGTTTATACCACCCCCCTCCGACACTTCACCTACACTGTGGACAGATGCCGCAGCTAACACAGGCTTTGCGGCCATCTGGGGTGATCAATGGCTTTGGGGACCTTGGCCGACCGAAGTCAAATCACTACCCAAATTTTTTGATACCTCGGTTTATTCGAGTTGTACCCTATCATGGCGGCAGCCATTGCTTGGGGACCATATTGGTCTGGCCACATGGTCAGGTGCTACTCATATAATATGGCCTCATGCCATATTGTCAATAAAGGCCAATCGGCATCACTGGTCATTATGAGACTACTAAGGCGACTCACATTGGCAGCGGCCACTATTCAATTCTTTATAACATGTATACACATTCCAGGGTACACAAACACCTCTGCTGATCACTTGTCTCGGTTTCGTTTCCAGGCTTTCTTCTCGACACTACCCAACACTTCCAGACGAGCGACAACTGCACCACTATTCCAAGACATGATAATGGATTAAAGACTTTGTTAGATCACGCACGTCACATTTCTCATCTGGCACTCTCAGTAAACACTAGAAACACTTACGATAGGACATGTTTGCGCTAGAAACGATATTAGGTTTTAATTCTTTTTGCCACATCAACCTTAAACTATCCTTTAATACCATTAAACTGTACCTTACCGGCATTCAGCACCATATGCTTATCCAACAACCTAACACTACGGGTTTCTTGACATCATATCAAATAAACACATTGCTTAACCCCTTAAGGACACATGACATGTGTGACATGTCATGATTCCCTTTTATTCCAGAAGTTTGGTCCTTAAGGGGTTAAAGGCATTAAAAAATTAGATACACATGTCCCCTAACAAAGACTTCCCATAGACAACAACATATTCAACTCTCTATCCAACTTATTAGATTCGTCTCCTTTTGAACCCATGACCAATGACATAATACAAACAGCCCTATATCTTGCTTTTTACGGGTTCCTACATCCCAGTGAATTTACAACCATGACCATCACAGCCCACGACTACCTGAGAACTAATGATTTACAAAAACATACCGACCATTACATTCTCTCCCTAAGACAATCAAAAACCAGCACAGAAGGACATACTATTCAAATTCCTCTGTATCCTACTCACAATAAAAGTTTTGGATACGTATTCCCTTTCAGTCCAAAAACAACCCCAACAGCCTTTGTTTGAACTACATGGACACTCTCTGACCACAGCTAAATTCATGCTATACATACGACTACTGTTGACCAGGCTCGGCCTAAACCCCAATCAATTTTCAGGTCACTCTTTCCGTATAGGGGCAGCATCTTTGGCATCCACTAACCACATACCCGCTCATATTAATAAGGCTATGGGACGCTGGAAATCCTCCGCCTACACACTTTACATACCCAATCCCGTTAAAGAATTAAGACAAGCTTTTTGTGACTTATCTCAATAAAAGAAGTTGGTTCACGATTTATGTTTCCTGGTAATTTTCTTTTGCCCACTTTTACTGGCCTACTGCTTTGTCGGTTCCGGCACATCACAACCGACTGGTGCTAACTTATGGATGCTATGTTTATATTATGCTAAGATTTCTCTGTTTCTCTGTTTCTCTGTTCGCCCATATTGCCCCGACTACAAATATATATATATATATATATATATATATATATATATTGTGATAAACGTAAGCAGCAATCACCTAAAGTGACAAGCAACAACCAAAACAAAAGACAAGTGCTGCGCTCAAATCACATTCAACATTGAATTTGTATACACTATAGTACACTACAGTACAGATTATCCTTATTAATTAAATAATATATTACAGATTTATATGTGCAGGGGTTACACTTACAAGTACTAGAGCCCTGTTAACCCTGGCTCTGGGTGAGAAAGGCTCTTCTTTGAGAGGGAATAACTCCCACACCCATCAGGCAGCCAGAGTAGTAGCAATCTTTTTAAGATAGTAGATCTAGCATTGGTGGACAAGTGATCCCACATTTCAACAGATTGCGGCAAAACAAGCTGTTTTTACTTCCAGGTTTCGCCAAGCGGCGGGTCTAATCTCCGCCTCCCGATGACGTTTAAGTGATGTGCGTCATCCACCTCTTTTCCTCTGGGCTTCATCAGACCAGGTCTGACTGATGAAGCCCGGAGTAGAAGATTAGTAGGGAAATGAGTGTCATGTTATACTAACTGACAAGGAAAGGAGGAATAGAACTACTGGGAAGTAAATTTAAATAAAAGAAGCAAGCTGAATTAAAACATAGAGGGGGCACCTCGGGCTTAGACATTTCTGTACTGCTTTACCCTATGCCACGGGTACTTTTAGCTAGGGAGCTCTGCTCCATGCCTGGTGCGGCTCCCACACTCTCTTCTATGAAGGGTGTTAGGGATATGTGAGTATCCGGCTGCTTGATTTTAATAGGCTGGCAGTACCACTGGTCTCCATACTTCGGCTCTAGGCCTTAAGGGGTGCCCATGGTTTGTGCGGTTCAGAGCTGGTGTTCACCGTGGCCTCTTGTTTTGCCATTTCTTTTGCACTGTCCCCTAGAGAAAACATTAGGGGTGCTTAAACCAGCGAAGTCACATAACAGGATGTGTCCCGAGAGCCACAACATGTCTGGCAGGAGGAAAGGTAAGTCTCTACTAATGAAGCTTCTCCCAGAATTGCTGGGATAAGGGGTCAAAGGCTGCGAGGAGCAATTTCATTTGAGTGTGTAGGGTGTAGGGTGGCAGCAATGGTCATCTTGACTGTTGAGTTTCAGCACTTCAACTCACCAGGCTGCTCATGCTTTGCTTCAGGTGGTGTAGGGTGGCAGCAATGGTCATCTTGACTGTTGAGTTTCAGCACTTCAACTCACCAGGCTGCTCATGCTTTGCTTCAGGTGGTGTGACAGGTCGGTACAAGCTGTATGAAGGTGGGACAGAGGATTACCTCCCGGTCCAGGGGGAAGGAAATGAAACTGCAAGACTAGTGTATGCAGGCACGGTGATCAGCAGAATGGGAGACTGACTCTCCCCACCAAGCAACTCCACCAGCCCCAACCAGGATTGCTATTGGCAGCACAAGATAGCTCCTGATCAGTCCACACAAAAAACCTCTACCTTTTCTTGGGACAGGTGGGTCTCGATTTGAGTCATTTCAGCAAGATGGTAAGCAAAATGTCATCTTAAATTGGTAGTGAAGCCCAGATCTCAAGTTAAACATAACCAGTTGCCATGAGGCTCAAGTCCCGCCCCCTATACTGTAATTGTAAACCATACTATGTCTGTGTGTGAGATAGGAGATTGGCAAGGTCATTGCACCTAGTGTGAGACTAGATTTAGCTTACTGCTGTATCCATCTAGCTAGACAAATAGCTATATAACTGTGGCAAAATTAACATCGCCACTTGGGCCTGGAGAGGACTAATGGCTAGCCTCTCGCCTTCTGACTATGGCCCTTTAAGAACCGTCTGGGGACATATTGAGACTTTGGTGTACAATGCCCCTTTAAGACTGTGTCCCCAGTCCTCTAAAATACTTTATTTGTGCCTTTTCCCACTTGGTTCAGTAAATGGGGCTTACTGAACCAAGTACCACACAGACGGACCACACAGAGGTGGAATCGTGCGGCTAATTTACCTCCCAGGCTGTGAGCTTGCTGTAGGTAAATTGCCGACCGCTGGGTGGCCGCCGTTCGTACAAACGAACACGTGGCGGCGGCCATTTTTATTCAGTCGAACGCGGTCAGCGGGGTGTGCCCCTGAATCTATTGAAGTGAAATGGACTACATATTTGAACGAACACCGCTAACCCTTACCTTCTCCTCCACTCAGTTTTCAGCCACAGCATCTAAGTCCCGTTCGGCGATTTGAACACAGTGAGACTAAGCTATTTGCACGAACGTGCATGCGTATAGGACTTAGTCATTTTTCTGAAGGGAAATTGACCGACCGCACAACCCAAATCTATGGAACTGTTTTGGGCAGGAAAACGTGCTTGTGGTCGGTCACAAAGGACTTCCGACTAACTTTTTAACCCCTGGAGGGAATTGCCTGAATTTTGAGTATATTTGTATTTGAAGTATGCAGAGTAATAATATGTGCTTTATGGAGATTGCATGTATAGTTTTAAAGTTATAGTACATGTGTAAAAAGTATATTTTTCACACAGAGGCAGTGGGGGTGATTTTGTGGGAATGAATGAGAGTGTTTTACTGCATATTATGTGGTTTATTGGTTGTTCTTCAAACCCCTGCGGGTGGCACTTTGTGTGTAAAACTTGCATAAAAGAAAGCCCCTTGCTGCCATTAAACAGAACTACTTGATCCTTCCTTGAAGCCTTGGCTCATGTTTGGGGGATGGGATCAGGGCCGGCCTTAGGCCTTTAGACACCCTGTGCAAAAAATCTTCACAGCGCCCCTCCCCCCCCGTCATCCATGTATAATATAATGTTTGTGTTGTCTGTGTATGTGATAGTAGGTGTGATGACTGTGTGTGATATGTATGCTATGTGTTAACTGTGTGTGATATTTGTAATGGGTGTATTAACAGTGTGTGATATGCGTGTATTGGTTGTATGTGATACACACACACACACACACACACACAGATTCAGACGGCCATACACACACAGGAAGACATCCACACACACAGAGGCAGACAGTCACACACACACACACACAGGCAGACAGTCACACACACACACACAAGCAGACAGTCATACACACAGGCAGACAGTCATACACACACACACACAGGCAGTCATGCACACAGACACACAGGCAGAAGGTCATACACACAGGCAGAAGGTCATACACACACACACACAGTCAGTCATGCACACAGACACACAGGCAGACAGCCATACACACACAGACACACAGGCAGACAGTCATACACACACACACACATACACACTCACACATACAGAGGAAGACAGTTATACACACAGACAGGCAGACAGTCATACACACAGACACACACACACAATCATACACAGACACACAGGCAGACAGTCATGCTCACACACACAGGCAGTCATGCACACAGACACACAGGCAGACAGTCATACACACACACACAGTCATACACACAAACACACACACACACACACACACACACACACAGGCAGTCATGCACACAGACACACAGGCAGACAGTCATACACACACACACAGAGGCAGAGAGTCACACACACACACACACACACACACAGGCAGACAGTCATACACACACACCCGCACAAGCAGACAGTCACACACACAGACACACACAGACAGTCACACTCACACTGACAATCACACAGTTACCTGTGGAGTTCATTGTGGAGGCAGTGCAGCTCCTGGAGACTGTTTGGTGGGGAAGCATGGACTCCTTCCTGCTTCCCCTGCAGCAGTTTTCTGGCGCTTTTAGCTCCACCCCCGCCGCACGGGAAGCTTCGCACCGCCACATTTTTTTTTTTTATCCCCGGCCGGCCATGTGTGAGCTGTGTCGGCCGCAGGGCGCCCCCTGCTCCAAGGCACCCTGTGCGGCCGCACAGCTCGCACAACCCTAAGGCCAGCCCTGGATGGGATAACTACACTCTGAGGATTGCTATATTCACAATATACTCCCCAGAGTAAGCTCTTGTAAGAGCTGTTCTTGTTCCTGCTACGCTCTCTGGGAGAAGAGAGGCCTGCCCACTGGAAGCTGGATCCTGGCCTTGGATATATGGTGGGTGAAAGAAGGCGAGACCCCAGCGCAGCTGCATCACTGGAAGTGGGGTCTGCAGTGCTGATGGTGTCGGTTGGAGTGCTTGGAGTCCTCGGCAAGCGCTAGGATCATCAATTGGCGGAGGTACTCGGTCAGAGTGCCAGCGTTCCATCATAATAACTATCAATGGCTATAGCTATCACTGGCACTTTTTGAGTGGGAGATAGGAGATGTCCTATGTCATTTTTCACAGTGTAAGACTAGGTATGTAGTACTGCTGTATTTAACTAGCTAGAAGTATAGCAACTGTCTAGCAGTGGTGCCTAAAAAAGCTTTAAGCAGAATTGCTTGTATCATTGATTCTAGTGATTTTAAAAGTTTTTTTTTTTTTTAAGTGTTTGTAGAAATACATTATTTTTAACAGAAGTGTGTTTAGTAATAATTTAAAACCTATTGCTTAGCTTTAGCACAGTAGCATTCATTCATCCTAGTATGCGACTGGTTATTACAGTTAGTGATGTGTGCACTGCTAGCCCCTACTTCTTAACACCAACTTGGGATCACCAATTTACAGTTTGGCAGTTTCTTTCATTAAGTGTTTTGAAAAATGAAAACCCTTTTTAAAAAAAAAATATATATATATATATATATATATATATATATATATATATATATATTTTTTTTTATTTTTTTTTACTGAGTTTAGATTAGATCAATGTGTGCTATACAAGTGTGCAATATTATTTTATATTTATTATTTGATTTATTTATTATTTTTTTATATTTCTTTCCTTCTTTCCTTTTTTCTGTGTTTCTTTATTTTTATTTCTTTTTCTACCCTTATTTTCATATTTCTTTATTTTTATTCTCATTTTAATTTTTATATTTATTTTTATTTTTGCTATTACTTTTATTTTTATTTTCATTTTTATTTTTAAATCGATTTTATTTTATTTCTATTTTTATACAATTGTTTCTTCATTTACTTTTTCTTATTATTATTATATTTTTTCAATTTTTTTTATTTTTTATAATAACATCATCTCCATAATACCTGCAGATGTTATTTTCACTTTTTTTCACTTGCCATTTATCTCATTAGGCTCTTTATGTGGTGCCAAGATATACCTTTTGGGCTCTTTTAAGGTAAGCTATCTCTCCTGTCCTAATGAGAAGAGCTTGTGGAGTGTATACAAGTGATTTCGCATTGTTTTCTTTTGGCCTCTCCTATGGCCCGAGATAGTGTGTCTGAAACATTGTGCCACGTGAATAGCTAAGACTCCCGAGGTCTCATTGTTTTGGTTGCCCAAGCTGGATGTAAAGCCACTCCCCTGAGCACTCAAGTAGCCATCCTCTAGCAGCCGATCACGTGACGCATTACGTCACTATTCACATACGTCACGTGATCGGATCAAAAACTCCCCGCCCTCATAACCAAACAAAGTCTAGGGCATAAAATTCCCACAATCTGTTGCAGCCGATCGCATGACAAACCACGTCATGTGATCAGTCCAAAACAAAATACAAAGGAATAATAACCCTAAAGATAAAGAAAAACTTGTTTTCCATACAAATAGATATATTGAATGTCTCCATTTTAATAAGAACATATTAGTAACACTATTACTGGAATTTGTTATGTTACAACAATGTTTGCAATTATGAGAATTATGTCATTTTGGCGCCAAATATTTAAACTTGTATTAATTGCACTGCCTATAAAAACCACTATGTACCAGGTTAATACTTGATTGCCGTTTGAGAAAGCCCTGACCTGGCGAAACACGTTTTGGCTATTTTAATTATTTTATGTTAAATTAATAAATGAATATTGGCTTTTTACTTCGTGCCACATACCTTTCTATCCATTTTTAACCTGGTCACCCAGAATTCCTGAAGATCTACTCTCCAAGAATCCAGTAACTCCTGCTCACTCAAATGTGAGTATAATATCTTCCTACCTTTACCATATATAGTATTGTGCACACAGAGAGCACTATTTAGTTTTTATTTTATTTCCTCTGCCGAAATATCTCCACTTGTAGGGACACAAAGACGGACATCATCACCAGTGGGGGAACAATACCACTGAACGCCCATGCCGCCTGAGCTTGTACTAGCTCCTGAATAGGTGAGTGATACCATAGCGGATTTTTATATACAGTATTATATACACAGAGAGCACTATTTTGTTTTTATTTATCTCCTTCTGTAGAAATATCTCCACTCTGAGGGACCCACAAATGACCATCACCTTTTATTTCCCACCAGTGGGGGATCAACACCACTGAATACTCATCTCACCTGAGCTGGTATTAGCTCTCAAATAGACTCCCCATTATCCAGAGATCTCCATGACACAGGTCCACAACAGCAACCAATATAATTGAACTTCTTATCCATTCCTACATTATACTATTTGGACTATTATTTGTTTCCTGTGTGGCCTATTATTGTAAGTACTAAAAAAAAAAAAAAAATGTTCTCCTTTTATTACCAATAATATTTACTATGTTTGAAATATTTTTTCATCTTAATACTTTTATATACTGTTAATATTCCCAACCTAATTATTATCCAGTGATATCTGATAGCCGGGCAAAAGATGATACCTTGTTTGGTATGATTGGGATGGAAGCTGGAATTGTGGAGGTAGCTGTACCTGTTTGAGTTTTCTATATACAGATGAATGAAGAATGTCACTGGTGACAGCTATTGTGCAGTCCAAGAAACTCACACTATGATTTGAAAAGTTAATTTTAAGGTTTATTGACATGTGTAATGAATTGAATGATTTATGGAAGTCTGGAGGGCTGGATTACCATAGGGGCTGATGGAGCTGCAGCTCAAGGCGCAGGCCCATGTTAATAAAAAAATAAAACTTTTTTTTTTTTTTTTTTTTTTTTTACACACACTTCGCTTAGGTTGACTGGTATTTTAAGGCACAGACAGTATTTGAGGCTGCCTGGCCGTGACGGTATTGCAGTAATACCGTCAATACAAATATTTTTCTCAGTATTAACGGAGATTACTCTGCAATACCAGCACCGGCCAGTAAGGGTCACTGTGTATGGAGAGAGGCAGGGATAGGAAGTTGCAGCATCTCCCTTCCTCTCTCTACTCACTGATCCGTGGGGGAGCAGCTGCGCAGCACTAATAGTCCAGACAGCAGCTCCCAGCCTGCAGACACAGACTACAGCTCAGGTATGTGAAGGATGCGGGGAAAGGCAGCAGGAAGACATGGGGACACAGACACTAGGGGACACATGGGGATACTGAGACACTAGGGGACACTGGGAGACGTGGGGACACAGATACTAGGGGACACTGTGAGACATGGGGACACAGACACACGGGGATGCTGTGAGACATAGGGAAACACATTGGGACACAGAGACACTAGGGACACAGTGTCTCAATGTCTCCCAGTGTCCCCATCTCTCCCAGCCAGTGTCCCTAGTGTCTCAGTGTCCCCATGTCTCCCAGTGTCCCCAAATGTCTGTGTCCCCATGTCTAATTCCATAAGTGCCCCCATGTCTCCCAGTATCCCCAAGTGTCTGTCTCCATGCCTCCCAGCCAGTGTCCCTAGTGTCTGTGTTCCCATGTCTCTCAGTGTCCCTAGTGTCTTAGTTTCCCCAAATTTCTGTGTCACCATGTATCCTAGTGCCTGTGTCCCCATGTCTCTGTGTCCCTAGTGTCTGTGACCCCATTTCTCCCAGTGTCCCCAAATGCCTGTGTCTCCATGTCTCACAGTGTCCACATGTCTCCCAGCCAGTGTCTCAGTGTCCCCATGTCTGTGTCCCTATGTCTCCCAGCCAGTGCACCTAGTGTCTAAGTGTCCCCATGTCTCCCAGTGTCTATATCCCCATGTCTCTGTGTCCCTAGTGTCCCCATGTCTCCGAGTGTCCACAAATGTCTGTGTCCCCATGTCTCACAGTGTCCCCAAGTGTCTGTGTCCCCATGCCTCGCAGTCAGTGTCCCTAGTGTCTGTGTTCCCATGTCTCTCAGTGTCCCTAGTTTCCCCAAATGTCTGTGACCCCATTTCTCCCAGTGCCCCCAAATGTCTGTGTCCCCATGTCTCCCAGTGTCTCCATGTCTCCCAGTGTCCCCATGTCTGTATCTACAAGTGCCCCCATGTCTCCCAGTGTCCCCAAGTGTCTCAGGGCCCCCATGACTTCCAGTGTCCCCAAGTGTCTCAGTGCCCCAAGTGTCTCACTGTCCCCGGGTCTCTCAGTGTCCCCATGTCTCTGAGTGTCCCCTAGTATCCTAGTGACACTGGATATACTGAGACATGTGGGATGTTACTGTATAAGGATTCCACATCCATTGTTACTAGTATAGTGTAGTGATGTCGCAAGCATAAAATTTTCGGTTCGCGAACGCGAACTTCCTCAAATGTTCGCCAACCGGCGAACCGGGCGAACCGCCATTGACTTTGTCAGGATCGGGACAGGGATCCAACACGCAGAGTACGAACAGGAGAGGAGTACGTATACCGGACCTTAGAATGGCCGGACTAACGTAAGGAGAAAGCAAAGAATGGTCAGAGACAAGCCGAGGTCGAGGGACCGAGAGAACAGGTAAGCGAGAGACAAGCCGAGGTCAAAGGACACGAGAGGTAAACAGGAACGATAGTACAAGCCGAGTCAAAACCAAATAGAACAATAGACATAAGAGCACTGAGGAACCAGACAAGCTAGAACCACGACAGGGCAATGAACCATTACACACATCCCTCTTTTATACCCTGGTTCTCTAATTGATGACTCCGCCCTTGCCGAGCCCTGATTCGTTCCGAACTAGATTGACAGGTCGGGATGTGATTGCTGTCATGACGTCGGCTCCTGAGCGTCGTGTCATAAAAGGAAGCGGGGCTATCGCGGCCGGCGTGGGAATGACTAAGAGAGCTGTGAGGATTGGATGAATCAGCCCCCCTGAGAGAACGGCCGTCGGGAAGTCTAACCTCCTCCGAGGTAGAGACTTCAGGTACCCTGACAGACTTCAATGGGCAGGCGAATTTTAAAACCCACAGGGACTCTTTCTGGCCACAATAGTGATGGAAAAGTTGTTTCAAGGGGACTAACACCTGGACTGTTGCATGCCGGAGGGGGATCCATGGCAAAACTCCCATGGAAAATTACACAGTTGATGCAGAGTCTGGTTTTAATCCATAAAGGGCATAAATCACCTAAAATTCTTAAATCACAATGGATATGGATTGAAACACAAAACATATGACATATTGACACCTTGACATATGGATTGACACCTGTCCTCAGGGACCCTGATACACACTGACAAAGAGCAGAATAGGGACTGTTCCCCCTACATAGGGTCACTTGGCAGATATGGATTGAAACCTGTCCTCAGAGACCCTGATACACACTGACAAAGAGCAGAATAGGGACTGTTCCCCCTACATAGGGTCACTTGGCAGATATGGATTGACACCTATCCTAAGGATCCCTGACACACACTGACACAGAGCAGAATAGGGACTGTTCCTCCTACATAGGGTCACTTGGCAGATATGGATTGACACCTGTCCTCAGAGACCCTGATACACACTGACACAGAGCAGAATAGGGACTGTTCCCCCTTACATAGGGTCACTTGGCAGATATGGATTGACACCTGTCCTCAGGGACCCTGATACACACTGACACAGAGCAGAATAGGGACTGTTCCTCCTACATAGGGTCACTTGGCAGATATGGATTGAAACCTGTCCTCAGAGACCCTGATACACACTGACAAAGAGCAGAATAGGGACTGTTCCCCCTACATAGGGTCACTTGGCAGATATGGATTGACACCTATCCTAAGGATCCCTGACACACACTGACACAGAGCAGAATAGGGACTGTTCCTCCTACATAGGGTCACTTGGCAGATATGGATTGACACCTGTCCTCAGGGACCCTGATACACACTGACACAGAACAGAATAGGGACTGTTCCCCCTACATAGGGTCACTTGGCAGATATGGATTAACACCTATACTAAGGATCCCTGATACACACTGACACAGAGCAGAATAGGGACTGTTCCCCCTACATAGGGTCACTTGGCAGATATGGATTGACACCGGTCCTCAGGGACCCTGATAAACACTGACACAGAGCAGAATAAGGACTGTTCCCCCTACATAGGGTCACTTGGCAGATATGGATTGACACCTGTCCTCAGGGACCCTGATACACACTGACACAGAGCAGAATAGGGACTGTTCCTCCTACATAGGGTCACTTGGCAGATATGGATTGACATCTGTCCTCAGAGACCCTGATACACACTGACACAGAGCAGAATAGGGACTGTTCCCCCTACATAGGGTCACTTGGTAGATATGGATTGACACCTGTCCTCAGGGACCCTGATACACACTGACACAGAGCAGAATAGGGACTGTTCCCCCTACATAGGGTCACTTGGCAGATATGGATTGACACCTGTCCTCAGAGACCCTGATACACACTGACACAGAGCAGAATAGGGACTGTTCCCCCTACATAGGGTCGCTTGGCAGATATGGATTGACACCTGTCCTCAGGGACCCTGATACACACAGACACAGAGAAGAATAGAGACTGTTCCTCCTACATTGGGTCACTTGGCAGATATGGATTGACACTTATCCTAAGGATCCCTGATACACACTGACACCGAGCAGAATAGGGACTGTTCCTCCTAGATTGGGTCACTTGGCAGATATGGATTGACACCTGTCCTCAGGGACCCTGATACACACTGACACAGAGCAGAATAGGGACTGTTCCCCCTACATAGGGTCACTTGGCAGATATGGATTGACACCTGTCCTCAGAGACCCTGATACACACTGACACAGAGCAGAATAGGGACTGTTCCCCCTACATAGGGTTGCTTGGCAGATATGGATTCACACCTGTCCTCAGGGACCCTGATACACACAGACACAGAGCAGAATAGGGACTGTTCCTCCTACATAGGGTCACCATTTTTAGCCCAAGGCAGCTCATCTCATCAGGCCTTTTTTAGTCGAATGTATCGCCTACTGTCAGTCCCTTCCGGATCCATCCCTCATTCATCTTAATTAAGGTGAGGTAATCTAGACTTTTTTGACCTAGGCGACTTCTCTTCTCAGTGACAATACCTCCTGCTGCACTGAAGGTCCTTTCTGACAGGACACTTGAAGCGGGGCAGGCCAGAAGTTCTATCGCAAATTGGGATAACTCAGGCCACAGTTCAAGCCTGCACACCCAGTAGCCAAGGGGTTCATTGCTCCTCAGAGTGTCGATATCTGCAGTTAAGGCGAGGTAGTCTGCTACCTGTTGGTCGAGTCGTTCTCTTAGGGTGGATGCCGAAGGGCTGTGGCGATGCGTAGGACTTAAAAAGTTCTGCATGTCCTCCATCAACAACACGTCTTTAAAGCATCCTGTCCTTGCCGGCGTGGTCGTGGGAGGAGGAGGATTACTTTCACCTCTTCCCCTGTTAGATTCCCGTTATGCTGTGACATCACCCTTATACGCTGTGTAAAGCATACTTTTTAATTATTTTGCAAATGCTGCATCTTTTCCGACTTATTGTAATTTGGTAACATTTCAGCCACTTTGTGCTTATACCGGGGGTCTAGTAGCATGGACACCCAGTACAGGTCGTTCTCCTTCAGCCTTTTTATACGAGGGTCCCTCAACAGGCACGACAGCATGAAAGACCCCATTTGCACAAGGTTGGATGCCGAGCTACTCATTTCTCGTTCCTCCGCCTCAGTGATCTCAATGAAGGTATGTTCTTCCCCCCAGCTATGTACAACACCACGGGTACCAGATAGGTTACAACGAGCACCCTGGGATGCCTGTTGTGGTTGGTCTTCCTCCTCATCCTCAAAGCCACATTCCTCCTCTGACTCCTCTTCCTCACAATCCTCTTCCAGCGTTGCCGCAGGTCCAGCAAGCGATGCTGATAAAGCTGCTTCTGGTGGTGATGGTAACCACAACTCTAACTCTTCCTCTTCACGCTCATCTATGGCCTGATCAAGCACTCTTCGCAGGGCACGCTCCAGGAAGAAAACAAATGGTATGATGTCGCTGATGGTGCCTTCGGTGCGACTGACTAGGTTTGTCACCACCTCAACAGAACGCATGAGCCTACAGGCATTGAGCATGAGCGTCCAGTAACGTGGCAAAAAATTTTCCAGCTCCCCAGAGGCTGTCCTAGCACCCCGGTCATACAAATATTCATTAACGGCTTTTTCTTGTTGGAGCAGGCGGTCGAACATTAGGAGTGTTGAATTCCAACGTGTTGGGCTGTCGCAAATCAAGCGCCTCACTGGCATGTTGTTTCGCCGCTGGATATCTGCAAAGTGCGCCATGGCTGTGTAGGAACGCCTGAAATGGCCACACACCTTCCTGGCCTGCTTCAGGACGTCCTGTAAGCCTGTGTACTTATGCACAAAGCATTGTACGATCAGATTACACACATGTGCCATGCACGGCACATGTGTCAACTTGCCCAACTTCAATGCCGCCAACAAATTTGTTCCATTGTCACAAACCACTTTGCCGATATCCAGTTGATGCGGAGTCAGCCACTTTTCCACCTGTGAGTTCAGGGCGGACAGGAGTGCTTGTCCGGTGTGATTGTCTGCTTTCAAGCAAGTCAAACCCAAGACGGCGTGACACTGCCGTATCCGGGATATGGAATAGTACCTGGGGAGCTGGGAGAGGGGGGTGCCGTTGATGTGGAGCAAGACACTGCAGCAGAAGAGGACTCAGCCGAGGAGGTTATGGAAGAGGATGGAGTAGGAGGAGCAGAGGAGGTGGCAGCAGGCCTGCCTGCAAGTCGTGGCGGTGTCACCAACTCCAATTCCATGCTTGGCAGCCGTCAGCAGGTTTACCCAATGCACAGTGTAGGTGATATACCTGCCCTGACCATGCTTTGCAGACCAGGTATCAGTGGTCAGATGGACCCTTGCCCCAACACTGTGTGCCAGACATGCCATTACTTCCTTTTGCACAATCGAGTAAAGGTTGGGGATTGCCTTTTGTGCAAAGAAATTTTGTCGGGTACCTTCCACTGCGGTATCCCAATAGCCACAAATTTTTGGAACGCCTCAGACTCCACCAGCTTGTATGGTAAAAGCTGGCGGGCTAATAGTTCAGACAAGCCAGCTGTCAGACGCTGGGCAAGGGGGTGACTTTCTGACATTGGCTTCTTACGCTCAAACATGTCCTTGACAGACACCTGACTGTGGGCAGATGAGCGGGAACTGCTCAAGGCGAGAGACGGAGTGGCGGATGTTTGAGAGGGGGCAAGGAGGACAGCAGTGGTTGACGTGGCTGAAGATGCTGGACCAGGAGGAGGATGGCGGCTTTGAGTTTGTGTGCTGCTTGTACTCATGTGTTGATCCCATAGGCGTTTGTGATGTGCGATCATGTGCCTACGCAAAGCAGTTGTACCTAGGTGGGTGTTGGACTTGAAACACGACTCAGTTTCTTTTGGCACAGGTTGCAAATGGCATCGCTGTTGTCAGAGGCAGACACACAAAAAAAATGCCACACTACTGAGCACTGCAATGACGGCATTCTGGTGGTGGACACAGCATGCGTTGATTGGCGTGCTGTCGGGCTGACCCCGGGTGCCGATGCATGCTGTCTGACTGTGCCACTAGCTCCTTGCGACGACCCCCCCCCATGCTTCAAACTCATCTCCTCCTCCTCTCTGTCTCCCCATCTGAACTTTCGCCCTGTTCTTCTTCTTGCCGAGCGGGCACCCACGTGACTCGTCTCCTCCTCTTCCTCTCTGTCCCCCCATCTGAACTTTTGCCCTGTTCTTCTTCTTGCAGAGCAGGCACATCCATGGACGCATCGTCATCATCAACCGCTTCACTTGTACCTGACAACTCAGCAAAGGAAGCAGCCGCGGGTACAACATCATTATCATCACACCGTACGTCCATGTGTGTAATCCTGCCTGCCTGAGACATATCCCTTTTTTTTCGCCGGAAACACTCCAAAAATGGATTTGAGGACTGCTTATTAGTAATTATACTTATGGTGTATGCTATATAAGAATGATGTTGGACTGTCTTATGTTATGCACCTGAGGAAGACCTACTGTTTTAGGTCGAAACGCGTTGTGCTTTATTTTTATTATTTTCTAATTAAAGTATGTACCTTTTACCCATCTGGTGATCCTGGTTCCTGATTTCTATGTAAAGAAGACCTTTGATGTTTCCCAAGGGACCTACATTTCATTACCTGCACCATACTGACAAATCTGCTTTAAAAGTCTAGAGCCAACTCAGAAAGGCTCTAAATATTGTGAGTTTTCCAAGTTTTTTCATATTTCATTTAGTCTGAGATGTATTATCCTATGATGGTTTTTTATGTTTACAGAACCTAGGGATCTCATTTTACACTAAGGATATCATTCATTGTGTGCGCAACCACTGTCCTCTTTTGTTTCATCCTTGTGCGTAAGTGTTATATAGTGACTATACACTTGGGTGTTTTTTTGTGTGTGCTGCACTGGTTTTATATATGATATTTTATAATGATTCTTAGCGCCATCTTTTATCTCTGTTACTTATCTGAGACATATCCTGTTATCTACATCCTCTGGCAATAATGGTTGCGCATCACTCATTTCTTCAAATGGATGTGTAAATAACTACTCTGACATACCAAGTGAAGCGGCTGTGGTGCTAGTGTTGGTGGTGGCGGCAGGCGGGTGAGTGGTATCTTGAGAGGTGCCCGAAGCTAAGCTGGAGGAGGATGGTGCGTCAAGGTTCCGAGCGGAAGCTGTAGAAGATTGGGTGTCCTGTGTTAGCCAGTCAACTATGTCCTCAGAACTTTTCAAGTTCAGGGTACGTGGCCTCTGAAAACTGGGCATTATTCTAGGGCAAAAGGGAATCACAGCACCACGACCACGATGGCCCCTGCGGGGTGGCCTGCCTCTGCCTGTCATTTTTTTTTTGGATTAGTGGTACTATGCGTGCAAGCTACTGTGAGACCAGATATGAGTGGCACTGTGCAGTGGCAGAGGTTGGCAGAGTACACGCTGTAGGCCTGACACACCAGCATAGAGACAACTAACTGCTATTTAATCTATAACAGTGAAAAAAGTTTTTTGGTTTTAAATGCACGCTATTGTGACACCAGATATGAGTGGCAATGTGCACTGGCAGAGGTTGGCAGAGTACACGCTGTTGGCCTGACACACAGATGCTTGCAGACAACTAACTGCTATTCAATCTATAACAGTGAAAAAAGTTTTTTGTTTTTAAATGCACGCTATTGTGACACCAGATATGAGTGGTGGCACTGGGCAAGTAGGCACAGTATCCACTGTGAGCCTGACACACAGACGCTTGCAGACAACTAACTGCTATTCAATCTATTACAGTGAATAAAAAGTTTGTGGGTTTTTAAATGCACACTATTGTGCCACCAGATATGAGTGGCACTGTGCTCACTGGCAGAGTACACACTGTTGGCCTGACACACAGACGCTTGCAGACAACTAACTGCTAATTAATCTATTACAGTGAAAAAAGTTTTTTTGTTTTTAAATGCAAGCTATTGTGATACTAGATATGAGTGGTGGCACTGGGCAAGTGGGCACAGTATCCACTGTGAGCCTGACACAGAAGCTGGCAGGCAGGCAGGCAACTGCAATTAGATCACACAAAATAAAAAAAACAGACTGATGTTCTAGCCCTAAAAAGGGCTTTTTGGGGTGCTGTCCTTACAGCAGAGATCAGATGAGTCCTTCAGGACTGTAGTGGACACTGAATACACTAGCCTAGCTATACATTTCCCTATCAAATGAGCAGAAGCTACACTTTTCCTCCTCTATCTAAGAATGCAGCTTCAGAATGAATCTAAAATGGATGCTGTACAGGAGGTGGGAGGGTCTGGAAGGGAGGGTCTGCTGCTGATTGGCTGGAATGTGTCTGCTGACTGTGAGGCACAGGGTCAAAGTTTAGTCAATGATGACGAATAGGGGGCGGATCGAACCGCGCATGTGTTCACCCGCCGTGGCGAATGCGAACACACTACAGGGAGTGCAGAATTATTAGGCAAATGAGTATTTTGACCACATCATCCTCTTTATGCATGTTGTCTTACTCCAAGCTGTATAGGCTCAAAAGCCTACTACCAATTAAGCATATTAGGTGATGTGCATCTCTGTAATGAGAAGGGGTGTGGTCTAATGACATCAACACCCTATATCAGGTGTGCATAATTATTAGGCAACTTCCTTTCCTTTGGCAAAATGGATCAAAAGAAGGACTTGACAGGCTCAGAAAAGTCAAAAATAGTGAGATATCTTGCAGAGGGATGCAGCACTCTTAAAATTGCAAAGCTTCTGAAGCGTGATCATCGAACAATCAAGCGTTTCATTCAAAATAGTCAACAGGGTCGCAAGAAGCGTGTGGAGAAACCAAGGCGCAAAATAACTGCACATGAACTGAGAAAAGTCAAGCGTGCAGCTGCCAAGATGCCACTTGCCACCAGTTTGGCCATATTTCAGAGCTGCAACATCACTGGAGTGCCCAAAAGCACAAGGTGTGCAATACTCAGAGACATGGCCAAGGTAAGAAAGGCTGAAAGACGACCACCAGTGAACAAGACACACAAGCTGAAACGTCAAGACTGGGCCAAGAAATATCTCAAGACTGATTTTTCTAAGGTTTTATGGACTGATGAAATGAGAGTGAGTCTTGATGGGCCAGATGGATGGATTGGTAAAGGGCAGAGAGCTCCAGTCCGACTCAGACGCCAGCAAGGTGGAGGTGGAGTACTGGTTTGGGCTGGTATCATCAAAGATGAGCTTGTGGGGCCTTTTCGGGTTGAGGATGGAGTCAAGCTCAACTCCCAGCCCTACTGACAGTTTCTGGAAGACACCTTCTTCAAGCAGTGGTACAGGAAGAAGTCTGCATCCTTCAAGAAAAACATGATTTTCATGCAGGACAATGCTCCATCACACGCGTCCAAGTACTCCACAGCGTGGCTGGCAAGAAAGGGTATAAAAGAAGAAAATCTAATGACATGGCCTCCTTGTTCACCTGATCTGAACCCCATTGAGAACCTGTGGTCCATCATCAAATGTGAGATTTACAAGGAGGGAAAACCGTCCTGTAAGCCTGTGTACTTATGCACAAAGCATTGTACGATCAGATTACACACATGTGCCATGCATGGCACATGTGTCAACTTGCCCAACTTCAATGCCGCCAACAAATTTGTTCCATTGTCACAAACCACTTTGCCGATATCCAGTTGATGCGGAGTCAGCCACTTTTCCACCTGTGCGTTCAGGGCGGACAGGAGTGCTTGTCCGGTGTGATTGTCTGCTTTCAAGCAAGTCAAACCCAAGACGGCGTGACACTGCCGTATCCGGGATATGGAATAGTACCTGGGGAGCTGGGAGAGGGGGGTGCCGTTGATGTGGAGCAAGACACTGCAGCAGAAGAGGACTCAGCCGAGGAGGTTATGGAAGAGGATGGAGTAGGAGGAGCAGAGGAGGTGGCAGCAGGCCTGCCTGCAAGTCGTGGCGGTGTCACCAACTCCAATTCCATGCTTGGCAGCCGTCAGCAGGTTTACCCAATGCGCAGTGTAGGTGATATACCTGCCCTGACCATGCTTTGCAGACCAGGTATCAGTGGTCAGATGGACCCTTGCCCCAACACTGTGTGCCAGACATGCCATTACTTCCTTTTGCACAATCGAGTAAAGGTTGGGGATTGCCTTTTGTGCAAAGAAATTTTGTCGGGTACCTTCCACTGCGGTATCCCAATAGCCACAAATTTTTGGAACGCCTCAGACTCCACCAGCTTGTATGGTAAAAGCTGGCGGGCTAATAGTTCAGACAAGCCAGCTGTCAGACGCTGGGCAAGGGGGTGACTTTCTGACATTGGCTTCTTACGCTCAAACATGTCCTTGACAGACACCTGACTGTGGGCAGATGAGCGGGAACTGCTCAAGGCGAGAGACGGAGTGGCGGATGTTTGAGAGGGGGCAAGGAGGACAGCAGTGGTTGACGTGGCTGAAGATGCTGGACCAGGAGGAGGATGGCGGCTTTGAGTTTGTGTGCTGCTTGTACTCATGTGTTGATCCCATAGGCGTTTGTGATGTGCGATCATGTGCCTACGCAAAGCAGTTGTACCTAGGTGGGTGTTGGACTTGAAACACGACTCAGTTTCTTTTGGCACAGGTTGCAAATGGCATCGCTGTTGTCAGAGGCAGACACACAAAAAAAATGCCACACTACTGAGCACTGCAATGACGGCATTCTGGTGGTGGACACAGCATGCGTTGATTGGCGTGCTGTCGGGCTGACCCCGGGTGCCGATGCATGCTGTCTGACTGTGCCACTAGCTCCTTGCGACGACCCCCCCCCATGCTTCAAACTCATCTCCTCCTCCTCTCTGTCTCCCCATCTGAACTTTCGCCCTGTTCTTCTTCTTGCCGAGCGGGCACCCACGTGACTCGTCTCCTCCTCTTCCTCTCTGTCCCCCCATCTGAACTTTTGCCCTGTTCTTCTTCTTGCAGAGCAGGCACATCCATGGACGCATCGTCATCATCAACCGCTTCACTTGTACCTGACAACTCAGCAAAGGAAGCAGCCGCGGGTACAACATCATTATCATCACACCGTACGTCCATGTGTGTAATCCTGCCTGCCTGAGACATATCCCTTTTTTTTCGCCGGAAACACTCCAAAAATGGATTTGAGGACTGCTTATTAGTAATTATACTTATGGTGTATGCTATATAAGAATGATGTTGGACTGTCTTATGTTATGCACCTGAGGAAGACCTACTGTTTTAGGTCGAAACGCGTTGTGCTTTATTTTTATTATTTTCTAATTAAAGTATGTACCTTTTACCCATCTGGTGATCCTGGTTCCTGATTTCTATGTAAAGAAGACCTTTGATGTTTCCCAAGGGACCTACATTTCATTACCTGCACCATACTGACAAATCTGCTTTAAAAGTCTAGAGCCAACTCAGAAAGGCTCTAAATATTGTGAGTTTTCCAAGTTTTTTCATATTTCATTTAGTCTGAGATGTATTATCCTATGATGGTTTTTTATGTTTACAGAACCTAGGGATCTCATTTTACACTAAGGATATCATTCATTGTGTGCGCAACCACTGTCCTCTTTTGTTTCATCCTTGTGCGTAAGTGTTATATAGTGACTATACACTTGGGTGTTTTTTTGTGTGTGCTGCACTGGTTTTATATATGATATTTTATAATGATTCTTAGCGCCATCTTTTATCTCTGTTACTTATCTGAGACATATCCTGTTATCTACATCCTCTGGCAATAATGGTTGCGCATCACTCATTTCTTCAAATGGATGTGTAAATAACTACTCTGACATACCAAGTGAAGCGGCTGTGGTGCTAGTGTTGGTGGTGGCGGCAGGCGGGTGAGTGGTATCTTGAGAGGTGCCCGAAGCTAAGCTGGAGGAGGATGGTGCGTCAAGGTTCCGAGCGGAAGCTGTAGAAGATTGGGTGTCCTGTGTTAGCCAGTCAACTATGTCCTCAGAACTTTTCAAGTTCAGGGTACGTGGCCTCTGAAAACTGGGCATTATTCTAGGGCAAAAGGGAATCACAGCACCACGACCACGATGGCCCCTGCGGGGTGGCCTGCCTCTGCCTGTCATTTTTTTTTTGGATTAGTGGTACTATGCGTGCAAGCTACTGTGAGACCAGATATGAGTGGCACTGTGCAGTGGCAGAGGTTGGCAGAGTACACGCTGTAGGCCTGACACACCAGCATAGAGACAACTAACTGCTATTTAATCTATAACAGTGAAAAAAGTTTTTTGGTTTTAAATGCACGCTATTGTGACACCAGATATGAGTGGCAATGTGCACTGGCAGAGGTTGGCAGAGTACACGCTGTTGGCCTGACACACAGATGCTTGCAGACAACTAACTGCTATTCAATCTATAACAGTGAAAAAAGTTTTTTGTTTTTAAATGCACGCTATTGTGACACCAGATATGAGTGGTGGCACTGGGCAAGTAGGCACAGTATCCACTGTGAGCCTGACACACAGACGCTTGCAGACAACTAACTGCTATTCAATCTATTACAGTGAATAAAAAGTTTGTGGGTTTTTAAATGCACACTATTGTGCCACCAGATATGAGTGGCACTGTGCTCACTGGCAGAGTACACACTGTTGGCCTGACACACAGACGCTTGCAGACAACTAACTGCTAATTAATCTATTACAGTGAAAAAAGTTTTTTTGTTTTTAAATGCAAGCTATTGTGATACTAGATATGAGTGGTGGCACTGGGCAAGTGGGCACAGTATCCACTGTGAGCCTGACACAGAAGCTGGCAGGCAGGCAGGCAACTGCAATTAGATCACACAAAATAAAAAAAACAGACTGATGTTCTAGCCCTAAAAAGGGCTTTTTGGGGTGCTGTCCTTACAGCAGAGATCAGATGAGTCCTTCAGGACTGTAGTGGACACTGAATACACTAGCCTAGCTATACATTTCCCTATCAAATGAGCAGAAGCTACACTTTTCCTCCTCTATCTAAGAATGCAGCTTCAGAATGAATCTAAAATGGATGCTGTACAGGAGGTGGGAGGGTCTGGAAGGGAGGGTCTGCTGCTGATTGGCTGGAATGTGTCTGCTGACTGTGAGGCACAGGGTCAAAGTTTAGTCAATGATGACGAATAGGGGGCGGATCGAACCGCGCATGTGTTCACCCGCCGTGGCGAACGCGAACACACTACAGGGAGTGCAGAATTATTAGGCAAATGAGTATTTTGACCACATCATCCTCTTTATGCATGTTGTCTTACTCCAAGCTGTATAGGCTCAAAAGCCTACTACCAATTAAGCATATTAGGTGATGTGCATCTCTGTAATGAGAAGGGGTGTGGTCTAATGACATCAACACCCTATATCAGGTGTGCATAATTATTAGGCAACTTCCTTTCCTTTGGCAAAATGGATCAAAAGAAGGACTTGACAGGCTCAGAAAAGTCAAAAATAGTGAGATATCTTGCAGAGGGATGCAGCACTCTTAAAATTGCAAAGCTTCTGAAGCGTGATCATCGAACAATCAAGCGTTTCATTCAAAATAGTCAACAGGGTCGCAAGAAGCGTGTGGAGAAACCAAGGCGCAAAATAACTGCACATGAACTGAGAAAAGTCAAGCGTGCAGCTGCCAAGATGCCACTTGCCACCAGTTTGGCCATATTTCAGAGCTGCAACATCACTGGAGTGCCCAAAAGCACAAGGTGTGCAATACTCAGAGACATGGCCAAGGTAAGAAAGGCTGAAAGACGACCACCAGTGAACAAGACACACAAGCTGAAACGTCAAGACTGGGCCAAGAAATATCTCAAGACTGATTTTTCTAAGGTTTTATGGACTGATGAAATGAGAGTGAGTCTTGATGGGCCAGATGGATGGATTGGTAAAGGGCAGAGAGCTCCAGTCCGACTCAGACGCCAGCAAGGTGGAGGTGGAGTACTGGTTTGGGCTGGTATCATCAAAGATGAGCTTGTGGGGCCTTTTCGGGTTGAGGATGGAGTCAAGCTCAACTCCCAGCCCTACTGACAGTTTCTGGAAGACACCTTCTTCAAGCAGTGGTACAGGAAGAAGTCTGCATCCTTCAAGAAAAACATGATTTTCATGCAGGACAATGCTCCATCACACGCGTCCAAGTACTCCACAGCGTGGCTGGCAAGAAAGGGTATAAAAGAAGAAAATCTAATGACATGGCCTCCTTGTTCACCTGATCTGAACCCCATTGAGAACCTGTGGTCCATCATCAAATGTGAGATTTACAAGGAGGGAAAACCGTCCTGTAAGCCTGTGTACTTATGCACAAAGCATTGTACGATCAGATTACACACATGTGCCATGCACGGCACATGTGTCAACTTGCCCAACTTCAATGCCGCCAACAAATTTGTTCCATTGTCACAAACCACTTTGCCGATATCCAGTTGATGCGGAGTCAGCCACTTTTCCACCTGTGCGTTCAGGGCGGACAGGAGTGCTTGTCCGGTGTGATTGTCTGCTTTCAAGCAAGTCAAACCCAAGACGGCGTGACACTGCCGTATCCGGGATATGGAATAGTACCTGGGGAGCTGGGAGAGGGGGGTGCCGTTGATGTGGAGCAAGACACTGCAGCAGAAGAGGACTCAGCCGAGGAGGTTATGGAAGAGGATGGAGTAGGAGGAGCAGAGGAGGTGGCAGCAGGCCTGCCTGCAAGTCGTGGCGGTGTCACCAACTCCAATTCCATGCTTGGCAGCCGTCAGCAGGTTTACCCAATGCGCAGTGTAGGTGATATACCTGCCCTGACCATGCTTTGCAGACCAGGTATCAGTGGTCAGATGGACCCTTGCCCCAACACTGTGTGCCAGACATGCCATTACTTCCTTTTGCACAATCGAGTAAAGGTTGGGGATTGCCTTTTGTGCAAAGAAATTTTGTCGGGTACCTTCCACTGCGGTATCCCAATAGCCACAAATTTTTGGAACGCCTCAGACTCCACCAGCTTGTATGGTAAAAGCTGGCGGGCTAATAGTTCAGACAAGCCAGCTGTCAGACGCTGGGCAAGGGGGTGACTTTCTGACATTGGCTTCTTACGCTCAAACATGTCCTTGACAGACACCTGACTGTGGGCAGATGAGCGGGAACTGCTCAAGGCGAGAGACGGAGTGGCGGATGTTTGAGAGGGGGCAAGGAGGACAGCAGTGGTTGACGTGGCTGAAGATGCTGGACCAGGAGGAGGATGGCGGCTTTGAGTTTGTGTGCTGCTTGTACTCATGTGTTGATCCCATAGGCGTTTGTGATGTGCGATCATGTGCCTACGCAAAGCAGTTGTACCTAGGTGGGTGTTGGACTTGAAACACGACTCAGTTTCTTTTGGCACAGGTTGCAAATGGCATCGCTGTTGTCAGAGGCAGACACACAAAAAAAATGCCACACTACTGAGCACTGCAATGACGGCATTCTGGTGGTGGACACAGCATGCGTTGATTGGCGTGCTGTCGGGCTGACCCCGGGTGCCGATGCATGCTGTCTGACTGTGCCACTAGCTCCTTGCGACGACCCCCCCCCATGCTTCAAACTCATCTCCTCCTCCTCTCTGTCTCCCCATCTGAACTTTCGCCCTGTTCTTCTTCTTGCCGAGCGGGCACCCACGTGACTCGTCTCCTCCTCTTCCTCTCTGTCCCCCCATCTGAACTTTTGCCCTGTTCTTCTTCTTGCAGAGCAGGCACATCCATGGACGCATCGTCATCATCAACCGCTTCACTTGTACCTGACAACTCAGCAAAGGAAGCAGCCGCGGGTACAACATCATTATCATCACACCGTACGTCCATGTGTGTAATCCTGCCTGCCTGAGACATATCCCTTTTTTTTCGCCGGAAACACTCCAAAAATGGATTTGAGGACTGCTTATTAGTAATTATACTTATGGTGTATGCTATATAAGAATGATGTTGGACTGTCTTATGTTATGCACCTGAGGAAGACCTACTGTTTTAGGTCGAAACGCGTTGTGCTTTATTTTTATTATTTTCTAATTAAAGTATGTACCTTTTACCCATCTGGTGATCCTGGTTCCTGATTTCTATGTAAAGAAGACCTTTGATGTTTCCCAAGGGACCTACATTTCATTACCTGCACCATACTGACAAATCTGCTTTAAAAGTCTAGAGCCAACTCAGAAAGGCTCTAAATATTGTGAGTTTTCCAAGTTTTTTCATATTTCATTTAGTCTGAGATGTATTATCCTATGATGGTTTTTTATGTTTACAGAACCTAGGGATCTCATTTTACACTAAGGATATCATTCATTGTGTGCGCAACCACTGTCCTCTTTTGTTTCATCCTTGTGCGTAAGTGTTATATAGTGACTATACACTTGGGTGTTTTTTTGTGTGTGCTGCACTGGTTTTATATATGATATTTTATAATGATTCTTAGCGCCATCTTTTATCTCTGTTACTTATCTGAGACATATCCTGTTATCTACATCCTCTGGCAATAATGGTTGCGCATCACTCATTTCTTCAAATGGATGTGTAAATAACTACTCTGACATACCAAGTGAAGCGGCTGTGGTGCTAGTGTTGGTGGTGGCGGCAGGCGGGTGAGTGGTATCTTGAGAGGTGCCCGAAGCTAAGCTGGAGGAGGATGGTGCGTCAAGGTTCCGAGCGGAAGCTGTAGAAGATTGGGTGTCCTGTGTTAGCCAGTCAACTATGTCCTCAGAACTTTTCAAGTTCAGGGTACGTGGCCTCTGAAAACTGGGCATTATTCTAGGGCAAAAGGGAATCACAGCACCACGACCACGATGGCCCCTGCGGGGTGGCCTGCCTCTGCCTGTCATTTTTTTTTTGGATTAGTGGTACTATGCGTGCAAGCTACTGTGAGACCAGATATGAGTGGCACTGTGCAGTGGCAGAGGTTGGCAGAGTACACGCTGTAGGCCTGACACACCAGCATAGAGACAACTAACTGCTATTTAATCTATAACAGTGAAAAAAGTTTTTTGGTTTTAAATGCACGCTATTGTGACACCAGATATGAGTGGCAATGTGCACTGGCAGAGGTTGGCAGAGTACACGCTGTTGGCCTGACACACAGATGCTTGCAGACAACTAACTGCTATTCAATCTATAACAGTGAAAAAAGTTTTTTGTTTTTAAATGCACGCTATTGTGACACCAGATATGAGTGGTGGCACTGGGCAAGTAGGCACAGTATCCACTGTGAGCCTGACACACAGACGCTTGCAGACAACTAACTGCTATTCAATCTATTACAGTGAATAAAAAGTTTGTGGGTTTTTAAATGCACACTATTGTGCCACCAGATATGAGTGGCACTGTGCTCACTGGCAGAGTACACACTGTTGGCCTGACACACAGACGCTTGCAGACAACTAACTGCTAATTAATCTATTACAGTGAAAAAAGTTTTTTTGTTTTTAAATGCAAGCTATTGTGATACTAGATATGAGTGGTGGCACTGGGCAAGTGGGCACAGTATCCACTGTGAGCCTGACACAGAAGCTGGCAGGCAGGCAGGCAACTGCAATTAGATCACACAAAATAAAAAAAACAGACTGATGTTCTAGCCCTAAAAAGGGCTTTTTGGGGTGCTGTCCTTACAGCAGAGATCAGATGAGTCCTTCAGGACTGTAGTGGACACTGAATACACTAGCCTAGCTATACATTTCCCTATCAAATGAGCAGAAGCTACACTTTTCCTCCTCTATCTAAGAATGCAGCTTCAGAATGAATCTAAAATGGATGCTGTACAGGAGGTGGGAGGGTCTGGAAGGGAGGGTCTGCTGCTGATTGGCTGGAATGTGTCTGCTGACTGTGAGGCACAGGGTCAAAGTTTAGTCAATGATGACGAATAGGGGGCGGATCGAACCGCGCATGTGTTCACCCGCCGTGGCGAACGCGAACACACTACAGGGAGTGCAGAATTATTAGGCAAATTAGTATTTTGACCACATCATCCTCTTTATGCATGTTGTCTTACTCCAAGCTGTATAGGCTCAAAAGCCTACTACCAATTAAGCATATTAGGTGATGTGCATCTCTGTAATGAGAAGGGGTGTGGTCTAATGACATCAACACCCTATATCAGGTGTGCATAATTATTAGGCAACTTCCTTTCCTTTGGCAAAATGGATCAAAAGAAGGACTTGACAGGCTCAGAAAAGTCAAAAATAGTGAGATATCTTGCAGAGGGATGCAGCACTCTTAAAATTGCAAAGCTTCTGAAGCGTGATCATCGAACAATCAAGCGTTTCATTCAAAATAGTCAACAGGGTCGCAAGAAGCGTGTGGAGAAACCAAGGCGCAAAATAACTGCACATGAACTGAGAAAAGTCAAGCGTGCAGCTGCCAAGATGCCACTTGCCACCAGTTTGGCCATATTTCAGAGCTGCAACATCACTGGAGTGCCCAAAAGCACAAGGTGTGCAATACTCAGAGACATGGCCAAGGTAAGAAAGGCTGAAAGACGACCACCAGTGAACAAGACACACAAGCTGAAACGTCAAGACTGGGCCAAGAAATATCTCAAGACTGATTTTTCTAAGGTTTTATGGACTGATGAAATGAGAGTGAGTCTTGATGGGCCAGATGGATGGATTGGTAAAGGGCAGAGAGCTCCAGTCCGACTCAGACGCCAGCAAGGTGGAGGTGGAGTACTGGTTTGGGCTGGTATCATCAAAGATGAGCTTGTGGGGCCTTTTCGGGTTGAGGATGGAGTCAAGCTCAACTCCCAGCCCTACTGACAGTTTCTGGAAGACACCTTCTTCAAGCAGTGGTACAGGAAGAAGTCTGCATCCTTCAAGAAAAACATGATTTTCATGCAGGACAATGCTCCATCACACGCGTCCAAGTACTCCACAGCGTGGCTGGCAAGAAAGGGTATAAAAGAAGAAAATCTAATGACATGGCCTCCTTGTTCACCTGATCTGAACCCCATTGAGAACCTGTGGTCCATCATCAAATGTGAGATTTACAAGGAGGGAAAACAGTACACCTCTCTGAACAGTGTCTGGGAGGCTGTGGTTGCTGCTGCATGCAATGTTGATGGTGAACAGATCAAAACACTGACAGAATCCATGGATGGCAGGCTTTTGAGTGTCCTTGCAAAGAAAGGTGGCTATATTGGTCACTGATTTGTTTTTGTTATGTTTTTGAATGTCAGAAATGTATATTTGTGAATGTTGAGATGTTATATTGGTTTCACTGGTAAAAAATAAATAATTAAAATGGGTATATATTAGTTTTTTGTTAAGTTGCCTAATAATTATGCACAGTAATAGTCACCTGCACACACAGATATCCCCCTAAAATAGCTAAAACTAAAAACAAACTAAAAACTACTTCCAAAAATATTCAGCTTTGATATTAATGAGTTTTTTGGGTCCATTGAGAACATGGTTGTTGTTCAATAATAAAATTAATCCTCAAAAATACAACTTGCCTAATAATTCTGCACTCCCTGTATGTTCGCCGGGAACTATTCGCCAGCGAACAGTTCGGTGCATCACTAGTATAGTGTTTTCAGGTAGTTCATTTATCTTGTTAAGTTTATTGATGCAGTCTGAAGTGTCCTGTATAAAGCTCTCAGTCTTAATAACGAGAGGCTTAAGAATGTTTTCTATTAGGCCAGATATTTGTTCTGTGAGTGTTCCCAAACCTGTTATAATGGGCCGTCATGGGTTTCCTGGCTTGTGGATTTTGAGTAGCATGTAGAAGGTTCCCATCTGAGGATTGGAAGGCATCAGATTTTCTAATTCTTGCTGTAGGTGTTTAAGAAATGATTTGAAAAGTTTTATGAGTTAAGCTGATTATTCCTTGGTGGGGTCCTTGTCCAGTTTTTTGTAGTAGTTTACATCGGACAACTGTCTGTTTAAGTGTAGTGTTGTCGCGAACCCGAACGGCGAACGCGAACTTCCACAAATGTTCGCGAACCGGCGAACCGCGCAAACCGCCATTGACTTCAATGGGCAGGCGAATTTTAAAAACAACAGAGACTCTTTCTGGCCACAATAGTGATGGAAAAGTTGTTTCAAGGGGACTAACACCTGGACTGTGGCATGCCAGAGGGGGATCCATGGCAAAACTCCCATGGAAAATTGCACAGTTGATGCAGAGTCTGCTTTTAATCCATAAAGGGCAGAAATCACCTAACATTGACACCTGTCCTCAAAGCCCAGCCCTGATACACACTGACACAGAGCAGAATAGAGACTGTTCCCCCTACATAGGGTCACTTGGCAGATATGGATTGACACCTGTCCTCAAAACCCCTGATACACACTGACACAGAGCAGAATAGGGACTGTTCCCCCTACATAGGGTCACTTGGCAGATATGGATTGACACCTGTCCTCAAAACCCCTGATACACACTGACACAGAGCAGAATAGGGACTGTTCCCCCTACATAGGGTCACTTGGCAGATATGGATTGACACCTGTCCTCAAAACCCCTGATACACACTGACACAGAGCAGAATAGAGACTGTTCCCTGTCCACAGAGACCATGATACACACTGTCACAGAGCAGAATAGAGACTGTTCACCGTCCACAGAGACCATGATACACACTGACACAGAGCAGAATAGAGACTGTCCCCCCTACATAGGGTCACTTGGCAGGTATGGATTGACACCTGTCCTCAAAACCCCTGATACACACTGACACAGAGCAGAATAGAGACTGTTCCCTGTCCACAGAGACCATGATACACACTGACACAGAGCAGAATAGAGACTGTTCACCGTCCACAGAGACCATGATACACACTGACACAGAGCAGAATAGGGACTGTTCCCCCTACATAGGGTCACTTGGCAGATATGGATTGACACCTGTCCTCAAAACCCCTGATACACACTGACACAGAGCAGAATAGAGACTGTTCCCTGTCCACAGAGACCATGATACACACTGACACAGAGCAGAATAGGGACTGTTCCCCCTACATAGGGTCACTTGGCAGATATGGATTGACACCTGTCCTCAAAACCCCTGATACACACTGACACAGAGCAGAATAGAGACTGTTCCCTGTCCACAGAGACCATGATACACACTGACACAGAGCAGAATAGAGACTGTTCACCGTCCACAGAGACCATGATACACACTGACACAGAGCAGAATAGAGACTGTTCCCTGTCCACAGACACCATGATACACACTGACACAGAGTGTCCGTGTGAAATAGGGCCGTGAGTAATGACGTCACGGGTAGCCTGCCCATAGTATCACATAGGGTGGAAGAGCTGATAGGACATCTGAAACGTATTGGGATGGAGATGCTTAATTGTTCTCCAAAATGCTTGACACCACCCCATAGTGAATCTCTGCAAACTTTAATACCATCAGAGGAGGAAGAATGTGGCAGCCCACTGGGATTATTCGAAAAATTTCAAATTGATGATTTTCCAGACCCTGGGGTTGACATTAGTCCAGATTTACATCTTGTAACCCATGAGGATGTTCCAGGCACTACTTGTGAAATAAAGACAGATAATAAAGTGAATGATCCTTCTCCTTGGGACTTGCACCCTGTCGTTGAAGGTGGAGTAGGCAATGGCAAGAGCATGCTGTGGGTAGTCAGTGCAAACACTCTCTTCCCGGTGAATAATGAGGAGACTAACTATGATGACGTTATTTGCGTTGAAAGTAATGATGCCAGAGATCTTTTGAAACCATATGGAAGGAACAAATTGGTTAAAAGAAAGGCAAGAGACCACCTGCATATAGACAAGAATACGCATAAGAGAAAGAAGAGAACAGGTGAAAAAGAGAAGCTGCAGACTGCCTATCTGCAAATAGTTGAGTTATGTCCTGAAGATGTCCGTGTTACCACAGTGCAGACTCTGTTTGATACACTACTGAGGAGAGTCAGAGAAACCCCAGATCTTCACGTATTGGATGAGTCGGTGCGTGGAGTTGCAGAGAACGTAGAACAAGAAATATTTAAACTTTTCCTGTGTACTGACAGCAGATATAAGAATAAATACCGGATACTCCTTTTCCATTTGAAGGACCCTAAAAATCAGATCCTGTTCCGTCGTGTGGTCCTTGGTGAAATCACCCCACAGTGTTTGGTTCTAATGAGTGCAACGTAAATGGCTGCACAGGAGCTGGCCAACTGGAGAATTCAAAAGAGAAAACATGCACTGGAACTAATCGAGAAAGAGGAAAGACAGCCATACCAGATTCAGATGACAAAGCTGACACACAAGGGGTTAATTGAAATTGATACCGTGCCCGATCAGAACTTGACCCTAGAGGATCTGTCTGATTCTGTGTGGCAGCCTCAGGATTCTCAGCAGGATTGCATCTCAGAGAAAAGGGACACAACATCCCAACACAAGAGCCACCTTTTAGATCAGGACTGCCTTATATGCAAAGGGCTGATAAACCCCCCAGGTGATGCTGACTTAAGCCAATGGGTAATTACCAAGAAACCAGAGAAAATATGGAAACACCATATAACTAATGGCAATCAACATTCTTCATGCATTGAAAAGAAGAACAAGAAATTGTATGATCCAGATACTAGACTCACAGATCCAGCAGACTCAAGTGTGTGGAAGGAATTCCTTCACATGTTCTCTATAAAGCAGTTTAAAGTTACAGCCACGCCAGAGTCTGGTTATAGCAGTCATCTTTGCCAGGATTTACCAAAAGTGTTAACATCCGAAGGATGCATTTTGCAAGAGTCTGTTTGGGAATATGTGGATTGTATCTGGCCAGAGTGCACCAAGGACATGTGTGTGATCCGACTAAATCAAAGAACGTCAAGTGATGCAGTTTCATATGCTCGGCTGTATTCTTATCTTAATCGGAAGCTGAGATATGCAATCATCAGAAGTCATGGCATGGAGGCGTTCCTAGTGCCTCTACCTGCCGGCCAACCCATCCCTCAAAGATTGCGTCCTTTGGGAGGTCCAGGTTTGGAAGACAACCATCCTATTCTGCTTCTGATCTTGCTTCTTCCAAGCCATCCTTCCTGGACAGCTTATCCCAAAAAATCTTCCAAGAAACATAAAGAAGGTTTGGATATCCCAGATGATATTTTCTCTGACATATTAGCAGATGTTGAACGAGAGGAGAGACAAATGGCCGAGCAAGGGCTCCCTCCTCCAGGTTTCCCAAATTTTGAGCAGTGGAATCAGAATTCCAAGGATACAGGAGAGGAAGTTGGCATGCCTGAGATCATGAATATGCTCCAAAATTTGAGCAATGGCCTTCAGTTCCCAGGAGAATTCTCTGTAATTATAGGAGAGAGTCAGGGTGCTAATATTATGCCACCTCTTCATGTGCCAAATACTGTTCCAGCAGGTCTCCCATATCCATCTTTTCCATTGTATCCAGAAGCAGCCTACCCTGGCTGGCATGGTATGTTGCCCCCTACTCATGCAGTAAATCCATTGTCCCAGCCAATCTCTTCTCTTACCCGCTTTCACAAATAATACCACCTAACTTCTTATCTGATCAACATTTTACTGCAGGACCTCAACCTTTTGCATAAATGTTGTAGTTTTGTTATATTTACGTTTTTTGTTTTTTTTAAACTGTTATGTTTTAGCGAAATATTGAAAAAAATACATGTAATGTGCTGAACATCAAAGCTGAAATTGTAATTTGTCTCAGTAAGTTGAAAGCCATACTTTCTATGGGAGTTTCAAATGTTCAATAATTGTTTTCTGAAGAAAGCATAACTGTCTGTTTTTAGCAAGCAACAACCCCATTTTAAGCTGTTTATTCACTGAACATCTATTTGTACTGAATTGAAAACTGAATGACAAAATGTAGGCAGAAAACGAATGATTTGAATATATTCTTCAAATACCAGAATTTTTTAATTTGTTTTTTAGTTCACTACTATTCTGTGTTTAGTAATGTATAAGTGTGCCAGATGTGACAAGTTTACATAGGTTAATTATAGCCACTGTTATATCTGGGTTACAAATACATGCATTTTGGCAAACACCTCAAAGCCCATGTAAGCTTTGTGTTGTTGAATTTCAGTGATTTCTTTTATGTTGCATGTGTACAGTTGTACTGTAAAATGGGTAAAGCATGGGATATGTTTTTACATTTGTATACTAAAAATTTTAATATACGTTGAAAAAAAAAAAAAAAAGGACGCATGAGCCTACAGGCATTGCGCATGAGCGTCCAGTAACGTGGCAAAAAAATTCCCAGCTCCCCAGAGGCTGTCCTAGCACCCCGGTCATACAAATATTCATTAACAGCTTTTTCTTGTTGGAGCAGGCGGTCGAACATTAGGAGTGTTGAATTCCAACGTGCAGGGCTGTCGCAAATCAAGCGCCTCACTGGCATGTTGTTTCGCCGCTGGATATCGGCAAAGTGAGCCATGGCCATGTAGGAACGCCTGAAATGGCCACACACCTTCCTGGCCTGCTTCAGGACGTCCTGTAAGCCTGTGTACTTATGCACAAAGCGTTGTACAATCAGATTACACACATGTGCCATGCACGGCACTTGTGTCAACTTGCCCAACTTCAATGCCGCTATCAAATTTTTTCCGTTGTCACACACCACTTTGCCGATATCCAGTTGCTGCGGAGTCAGCCACTTTTCCACCTGTGCGTTCAGGGCGGACAGGAGTGCTTGTCCGGTGTGACTCTCTGCTTTCAAGCAAGTCAAACCCAAGACGGCGTGACACTGCCGTATCCGGGATGTGGAATAGTACCTGGGGAGCTGGGGGGGTGCCGTTGATGTGGAGCAAGAAGCAGCGGCACAAGAGGACTCAGCCGAGGAGGTTATTGAAGAGGATGGAGTAGGAGGAGTAGAGGAGGTGGCAGCAGGACTGCCTGCAATTCGTGGCGGTGTCACCAACTCCTCTGCAATGCCACGCATTCCTTGCTTGTCAGCCGTCAGCAGGTTTACCCAATGCGCAGGGTAGGTGATATACCTGCCCTGACCATGCTTTGCAGACCAGGTATCAGTGGTCAGATGGACCCTTGCCCCAACACTGTGTGCCAGACATGCCATGACTTCCTTTTGCACAATCGAGTACAAGTTGGGGATTGCCTTTTGTGAAAAGAAATTCCGGCCGGGTACCTTCCACTGCGGTGTCCCAATAGCTACAAATTTTTTGAACGCCTCAGACTCAACCAGATTGTATGGTAAAAGCTGGCGGGCTAATAGTTTGGACAAGCCAGCTGTCAGACGCTGGGCAAGGGGGTGACTTGGTGACATTGGCTTCTTACGCTCAAACATGTCCTTGACAGACACATGACTGTGGGCAGATGAGCGGGAACTGCTCAAGGCGGGAGACGGAGTGGCGGATGGTTGAGAGTGGGCAAGAAGGACAGCAGTGGTTGACGTGGCTGAAGATGCTGGACCAGGAGGAGGATGGCGGCTTAGAGTAGGCGTGCTGCTTGTACTCATGTGTTGATCCCATAGGCGTTTGTGATGTGAGATCATGTGCCTACGCAAAGCAGTTGTACCTAGGTGGGTGTTGGACCTCCCACGACTCAGTTTCCTTTGGCACAGGTTGCAAATGGCATCGCTGTTGTCAGAGGCAGACACACAAAAAAATGCCACACTGCTGAGCTCTGCAATGACGGCATTCTGGTGGTGGACACAGCATGCGTTGATTGGCGTGCTGTCGGGCTGACCCCGGGTGCCGATGCATGCTGTCTGACTGTGCCACTAGCTCCTTGCGACGACCCCCCCCTGCTTCAAACTCATCTCCTCCTCCTCTCTGTCTCCCCTTCTGAACTTTCGCCCTGTTCTTCTTCTTGCCGAGCGGGCCCCCACGTGACATCCATGGACGCATCGTCATCATCAACCGCTTCGCTTGTATCTGACAACTCAGAAAAGGAAGCAGCAGCGGGTACAACATCATCATCATCACACCGTACCTCCATGTGTTTAATGCTGCCTGCCTGAGACATATCCCTGTTATCTACATCCTCTAGCAATAATGGTTGCGCATCACTCATTTCTTCAAACGGGTGTGTGAATAACTCCTCTGACATACCAAGTAAAGCGGCTGTGGTGCTAGTTTTGGTGGTGGCGGCAGGCGGGTGAGTGCTATCTTGAGAGGTGCCTGAAGCTAAGCTGGAGGAGGATGGTGCGTCAAGGTTCCGAGCGGAGGCTGTACAAGATTGGGTGTCCTGTGTTAGCCAGTCAACTAAGTCCTCAGAACTTTTCAAGTTCAGGGTACGTGGCTTCTGAAAAATGGGCATTATTCTAGGGCAAAAGGGAATCACAGCACCACGACCACGACGGCCCCTGCGGGGTGGCCTGCCTCTGCCTGTCATTTTTTTGGGGATTAGTGGTACTATGCGTGCAAGCTACTGTGAGACCAGATATGATTGGCAATGTGCACTGGAACAGTTCTGCAGAGCACACGCTGAAGGAAGGACTGAGAGAGCCGCTTGAAGACAAGTAACTGCTATTCAATCTATAACAGTGAAAAACAAATTTTGGTTTTAAAAGCACGCTATAGAGACACCAGATATGATTGGCAATGTGCACTGGAACAGTTCTGCAGAGCACACACTGTAGGCCTGAGACACACGCTTGAAGACAAGTAACTGCTATTCAATCTATAACAGTGAAAAACAAATTTTGGTTTTAAAAGCACGCTATAGAGACACCAGATATGATTGGCAATGTGCACTGGAACAGTTCTGCAGAGCACACGCTGAAGGAAGGACTGACAGAGCCGCTTGAAGACAAGTAACTGCTATTCAATCTATAACAGTGAAAAAAAATTTTGGTTTTAAAAGCACGCTATAGAGACACCAAATATGATTGGCAACTGTCAAAGCACGCTGGAACAGGTCTACAGAGCACACGCTGAAGTAGGCCTGACACCCAGACGCTTGCAGACAACTAACTGATCTTCTATTACAGTGAAAAAAAACGATTTCTTTAAAATCTAAAGCTTAAGCTATTGTTAAAACAGATATGAGTGGTGGCACTGACTGTGCAAATGGGCAAGGCATCCAACCTGACACAGAAGCTGGCAGGCAGGCAACTGCTCTTCTATTACAGTGAAAACAAATTATTTATTTTAAATGTAAAGCTTAACCAATTGTTAAAACAGATATGAGTGGTGGCACTGACTGTGCAAATGGGCAAGGCATCCAACCTCACACAGAAGCTGGCAGGCAGGCAACTGCTCTTCTATTACAGTGAAAAAAAATATTGGTTGTAAAAGCACGCTATAGAGACACCAGATATGAGTGGCAACTGTCAAAGCACGCTGGCACAGGTCTGCAGAGCACACGCTGAAGTAGGCCTGACACCCAGACGCTTGCAGACAACTAACTGCTCTTCTATTACAGTGAAAAAAAAATATTTATTTTAAATGTAAAGCTTAACCAATTGTTAAAACAGATATGAGTGGTGGCACTGGGCAAGTAGGCACAGTATCCAATGTGAACCTCACACAGAAGCTGGCAGGCAGGCAACTGCTCTTCTATTACAGTGAAAAAAAAATATTTATTTTAAATGTAAAGCTTAACCAATTGTTAAAACAGATATGAGTGGTGGCACTGGGCAAGTAGGCACAGTATCCAATGTGAACCTCACACAGAAGCTGGCAGGCAGGCAACTGCTCTTCTATTACAGTGAAAAAAAATATTTATTTTAAATGTAAAGCTTAACCAATTGTTAAAACAGATATGAGTGGTGGCACTGGGCAAGTAGGCACAGTATCCAATGTGAACCTCACACAGAAGCTGGCAGGCAGGCAACTGCTCTTCTATTACAGTGGAAACAAAATTTTGGTTGTAAAAGCACGCTATAGAGACACCAGATATGAGTGGCAACTGTCAAAGTACGCTGGCAGGGTTGTGCAGGGCACACGCTGAAGGAAGGCCTGACAGAGCCGCTTGAAGGACACTGACTGTCTGCTATTAGCTTACACTGGAAACCTTTTTTCTTTGTAAAAGCACGCTAAAGAGACACCAGATATGATTGGCAACTGTCAAAGCACGCTGCACAGGTCTGCAGAGCACACGCTGAAGTAGGCCTGACACCCAGACGCTTGCAGACAACTAACTGCTCTTCTATTACAGTGAAAAAAAATGTTTATTTTAAATGTAAAGCTTAACCAATTGTTAAAACAGATATGAGTGGTGGCACTGGGCAAGTAGGCACAGTATCCAATGTGAACCTCACACAGAAGCTGGCAGGCAGGCAACTGCTCTTCTATTACAGTGGAAACAAAATTTTGGTTGTAAAAGCACGCTATAGAGACACCAGATATGAGTGGCAACTGTCAAAGTACGCTGGCAGGGTTGTGCAGGGCACACGCTGAAGGAAGGCCTGACAGAGCCGCTTGAAGGACACTGACTGTCTGCTATTAGCTTACACTGGAAACCTTTTTTCTTTGTAAAAGCACGCTAAAGAGACACCAGATATGATTGGCAACTGTCAAAGCACGCTGGCACAGGTCTGCAGAGCACACGCTGAAGTAGGCCTGACACCCAGACGCTTGCAGACAACTAACTGCTCTTCTATTACAGTGAAAAAAAAATGTTTATTTTAAATGTAAAGCTTAACCAATTGTTAAAACAGATATGAGTGGTGGCACTGGGCAAGTAGGCACAGTATCCAATGTGAACCTCACACAGAAGCTGGCAGGCAGGCAACTGCTCTTCTATTACAGTGAAAAAAATTATTTATTTAAAATCTAAAGCTTAACCAATTGTTAAAACAGATATGAGTGGTGGCACTGACTGTGCAAATGGGCAAGGCATCCAACCTGACACAGAAGCTGGCAGGCAGGCAACTGCTCTTCTATTACAGTGAAAAAAAATTATTTATTTTAAATCTAAAGCTTAACCAATTGTTAAAACAGATATGAGTGGTGGCACTGGGCAAGTAGGCACAGTATCCAATGTGAACCTCACACAGAAGCTGGCAGGCAGGCAACTGCTCTTCTATTACAGTGAAAAAAAAAACATTTATTTTAAATGTACAGCTTAACCTATTGTTAAAACAGATATGAGTGGTGGCACTGGGCAAGTAGGCACAGTATCCAATGTGAACCTCACACAGAAGCTGGCAGGCAGGCACCTGCAATTACATTACACAGGAAAAAAAAAAAAAAGCAGCCTGATGTTATAGCTCTAAAAAGGGCTTTTTGGGGTGCTGTCCTTACAGCAGAGATCAGATGAGTCCTTCAGGATTGTAGTGGACACTGAATACCCTAGCCTAGCTATCAATTTCCCTATCTAATCAGCAGCAGCTAAACTTTCCCTCCTCTCACTAAGCATGCATCTTCCGAATGAATCGAAAATGGATGCTGGGAGGGAGGTTGGAGGGTGTGGAAGGGAGGGAGTGCTGCTGATTGGCTGGAATGTGTCTGCTGACCGAGAGGCACAGGGTCAAAGTTTGCCCAATGATGATGAATAGGGGGCGGATCGAACTGCGCATGTGTCCGCCCGCCGCGGCGAACGCGAACACGCTAATTTCGCCAGGAACTGTTCGCCGGCGGACAGTTCGGTACATCACTATTTAAGTGTTAAACTCTATCAGATTGATCAGTATTGCTTCAGACCTGAGGAAGAGAAGAAAACTCTTGAAAGCTTGTCTTTGAAATATTATGATTGTCCAATACAAAATGTTTCATTCCACACTGCAATACTCTGGTATTTTGTCATCTTATATGTCAATATATATAACGTGTGACGAGGTCCAGTTCTTCACACTTCGCTATAAGTCCACAAAGGTAGTCCTTATTAATCCAATGTATTCACCGATGTAAACAAGTTCCAAGATATGAAATTAAAATAAATGAGAGAGAAAACAATAATAGTGCAATATTGTTAGTGACAAGGGCAAAATCAATGCTATGTTAGAAATACACTTACAAACAAGGAGCCATCTGTTGGCTCAATTATAGCTGCTTCTGACAATATAATCTTTGTCACGGGATATTAGACAAAGTATCAACCAGGATCTTTATGCACCTTGCAGAAATTTCAGAACGTTTTTGAGTCAGTGCTGTTCACTTTACTTATCAGTTCACTTGCGAACTCAAGCACCATGGCTTAAGGTTAACATAGGTGCAACCAACTTTAATATAATTCAGGAAATCACCCTTCACCTTACCCACTCTGATCACCTTCAACTTTCTATATTCTTCAAACGTTTTCAAATATTTTACTTAGCCTTTTTTTCAGACCCTTAAAAGTAGATTTTACATCCAGTTTACCATCTTTCCTCTCCACTGTATCCTTAAATCAGTAATTTTTTCCAACTTTTTTTTCTTTTTAAAAAGAGGATCACTCTCTTACATTAAAAATTTAACTCTTAATTCTCTACTCATTTAAATCAAATTTTTACTTTATCACTCTATTCAATTTTTCTAATCAATATAACGTCACTTAAACAATGTCAAATTCAAAGGTCAATATTCATTATTTATTTCTAAATGGTTTCTGGAGCTTTTGATAATGCAGACCAACTGCTCCTATTTATCTTCTCCATTAACCTTGAATTTCATGAATGTGTACTTTTTCTTGCCCCTTCTATACCCTTTTAATGTCTGCTTTTGTTACCTTGCCCTTTTAGTTACCTCAGTTATCTTCAGTTACATTATCTGGATTTCAGTTATACTTTTATGTCATTTGTAATAAGATATACCATGCTTCTCCTGATCTCTCTACTTTCCTCTTGAATGGTGGTTTCAACCACATTTATAGGGATCCTAATTGGATGGTTGCATATTACTTGAAAATCACTTACTTCAAAATAGAGTGTATTGTCTTTGTTTAAGTGCAAACAATCTCAGTCTTATTTCAAGTCACTGTTGCCATGATATCTATACACACACACACACACACAAAAAAAAAATATATATATATATATATATATATAATAAACAAAAAGCCTTGCACTCCTACCAAAAAGGGATTAGAACCCGGTGCTTGATTGCACAATAAACATAAAGCCAAAAAATAATCAGCACTCCCAGGATTTGTAAATAGTAAAAAAAAATACTTTACTCCATAGTCAACGTTTCAGCTCCTCTTGGGAGCCTTCATCAGGACAGCATACAAAACATAAATGAAAATTACATTGCTTAAATAAGGACATCAATCCGATTCAGACTTACATTTCAGGTGTGTTACTAATTGATCTCCAATCATTTCATACTTCTAATCGGGAGACACCGGGACACAGCTCTTTCCGGCTTGCGCTCGCGCTGTCACATGATGTGAGAGACATCATCACGTTTTAAGTCACTATGGAGATCGAGACGCCGTCCTCGACGAATGATCATCCCTTCAGTTACTTCCTGGCAGACCGCGTTTCCCGTAACTATGGGAACGCCCAGCGCATGCGCACTTGACTCACTGTCCTAATCTCTCCGTTCGTGAACACGATATAAGCAGACTTCGCTACTGGGGAGATCAATAGTAAATAAGTACAAAAAAATAAATATATCCAACTCCTCTATCCTTCCATATTGCATATATTAACAAAGATTAGTAAAAAGAAGAAAAACATAATTAATCAGAGGGTTGCTAATTCCAAGCAATCCAGCAGAAAAATATTTTGTGCAATTACTGTCTCATTAAAAGTCCCGGTATAAATGTGTATTATCCACTCTTAGGATCAGTGTATTAAGTAACTTACTAATTAAGTGCTGTGAACATTACCATGGACCCCCCCATTGAATACACACTCAAATTACTGTCTCTAGCTCTCAAGAATAATTACTTCAGGTTCGAAACCAAGTGGTATCTACAGAAAGCAGGAACATCCATGGGGCGGCAATGGCCCCCATGTATGCCAATTCATATATGTATCAGTTTGAGAAAGAACATATCTTCAAAAGACACTCGAGGCTCATCTTGAAATACTTTCGGTATATAGATGATATACTGATCCTATGGAAGGGTACCACAGATGAAGCACTAAAGTTAGTGGAAGATATCAATGAGTCAGACACCCCTATCCATGTGACATCACATATTCATGACCACAAGATACAATTTTTGGATTTGGAAATATTATCGGAACAGGGGAAGATAGAATTTCAAATGTATACTAAACCAACAGACAGAAATACCTTGCTTCATTATGAAAGTGCCCACCCCAAACATGTTAGGGACTCATTGCCATTCTCCCAGTTCCTAAGAGTTATAAGAAATAACTCGGATATCACTCGATGTGAAGAACAAATACAGCAAATGTATAACAAATTTGCACAGAGAGGCTACACACGAGTGATACTTGATAAAGCACTCAGGAAAGCCAGGGATCATATGGCTGGGGGTGTGACAAGGCCTCGGGATAATAAGGCTCGAAATCCTTTTCCGATGACATATAATGCATCCACTATCCAAATTTGTCATGAAATTAATACGAATTGGCATGTCATGGAGAATGACAAAAGTCTCCCCGAGAGTTTCCGCAATAAACCACTGTTTTCGTATAAAAACAATAAAAGCCTGATCCAATCCAAAGTTATCAGCCAGTGAATAAGAACATGAGCAACAATGGATGCATAAGATGTTTGGGTTGCGTGACCTGTGGCCATCTGATTCCTTGCAAGAGTTTCAACCATCCACACACGGGACAGACTTTCAAAATCCAACATAGGATCCATTGTCTGACTGATTTTGTAATTTACAAACTTTCCTGTCCCTGTGGGCTTAACTATGTCGGGAAGACACAGACTGCCCTCTGCGAGAGGATAAGAGGACACAGGTCCAGCATTAGATTGGCCTATAGGGACAATAAGACTGACAAACCAGTCGCACGTCACTTCCTGGAAAAAGGCCATCCCCTCACATCACTGAAATGTGTGGCCATAGACCATGTTCCCATTTCTAGAAGAGGTGGCAACAGACAAGAACGTTTACTACAAAGAGAAACGTGGTGGATTAAGAAATTGGGAACATTAGCCCCAAATGGACTAAATGAAAAATTGTCGTTTGTTGCCTTCTTATGATAAAGTTTAAGAGTAAGGGGGTGAGATATGCCGGATTAGGATGTAATATATAAGATGTAATGTGGCCTGCTGCGCTATAGAATTAGCCCCCCTTTATTAATGATTTCAATTTGTCTCTATTTTTAATCTTGATTAGTTGGTATATATTTAGTGTTTAATTTTTTACATTTTATGTTTCTCCGAGTAGGACTTTCCATTCAGGTCTCTTGTTACATTAATAATGATGTGACCCTCCCCGTGGTGGGACTAGCAAAGGGTATACCTATAGGTTATCCACCCTATTCATCTCTTGGTTCGGATTTTCCTTAATTGGCACCATAGGGTATCTTGGACCATATTTTACTCTGATTATTATGGTGCTAGTTGATCTTTTGGAATTTTGGGGCACCTATCACTTTAAATTTGATAGAAACTTATTGGCACTGTTTTCTATTGGTGATTTGCACTTGATGACTAATTTTGGCACTTGCGTTTAGACAAATTTATGGGTAGATTATTAATCATTTGCACGGCACTTGACTTAGGATACATCCATATGGATGCTTTATTATGAATTTAATTATAGATATATCATAAGCAGGCTTTTTTTACCTGCTGGTCACTTTACTATAGTGGTGGCTGACTGAAAGGTATTCACAGCACTTAGTTAGTAAGTTACTTAATACACTGATCCTAAGAGTGGATAATACACATTTATACCGGGACTTTTAATGAGACAGTAATTGCACAAAATATTTTTCTGCTGGATTGCTTGGAATTAGCAACCCTCTGATTAATTATGTTTTTCTTCTTTTTACTAATCTTTGTTAATATATGCAATATGGAAGTCTGAATCGGATTGATGTCCTTATTTAAGCAATGTAATTTTCATTTATGTTTTGTATGCTGTCCTGATGAAGGCTCCCAAGAGGAGCTGAAACGTTGACTATGGAGTAAAGTATTTTTTTGACTATTTACAAATCCTGGGAGTGCTGATTATTTTTTGGCTTTATATATATATATATATATATATATATATATATATATATATATATATATATATATATATATATATATATAAAGAAAAAGAATCCTGCACTCCACATATATCAATAACACTTGCCCGGTGCTGGTCAAGCAAAACGTAGCTTTTAATTAGCTTTAAAAATAATTTTTTAAAGATAATTAAAAGCTAAGTTTTACTTCATACAAAGTCCTGAGAGTGCTATCTGGATTACATAATTTATATATAATTATTTTTTGTAATTTTTTTTTTTTAACATCCAATCACCTATACAGCTTTCATCTTAAAAACTTAACTTGCATTCATGTATTTATAACTCAACCTGTAATCAAAATGTTATAATTCATTATTTACTTCAAGTCTTGATTAGAGCAATTCACTTATCACTTGGCAGAGACGTGCACAGACTTGACATACGGAAGCCTTATAATGCTACACCATACTTACATTCCTTGCCTGCCTCTCTTCTCACACCCCTCCCTTTACCAGTCCCTTTACTGTCATCTTGCATCCAAAATGTTTGAATTCATCTGTAAATGCCTCCACACCATTATATAAAAACTTACATATTGTCACTCATTCTCTAAAATCTCCCATGTAGTTATTCCTGCTCAGCCAATTTGTGGTATTATTGATTATAAAACAAAATCTGCAGTGCTGAGTGATGAGTAATTTCAACATGGCAAATTTGGCATGAAGAGATTGTGTGGTCCCTAAGAATAAACATTTACACTCTAAAACACCATCCACTGTACTCTAACTGCATTCACTTTGAAATCTCTTTTTTTTTTTACCCCTTGAGGTATATTAAGGGCAGCGCTGGATTTACCCTTATTGCTGGGCAAAGGCCAGTTTCCCCATTGCTCTCTCTCTATATGTACGTATATGTCAGGATTACGAATTGATCCGGCACGTAGAACTGTGTCATACCTAAGACTAATAGGCAACGTCTTACTGGGCCTTAGAATGGCCGGACTTAATGTACCAGAGAATAGTCAGAATACTTTCCGAGGTCAGGGACACAGAAAGAGACAACGATGAGGGAAAGCCAGCAGTCAAGGATACCAGAATACAGGGAAGTCAAACGACGAATTGATCCGGCACGTAGAACTGTGTCATACCTAAGACTAATAGGCAACGTCTTACTGGGCCTTAGAATGGCCGGACTTAATGTACCAGAGAATAGTCAGAATACTTTCCGAGGTCAGGGACACAGAAAGAGACAACGATGAGGGAAAGCCAAGGAAAGTCAAGGATACCAGAATACAGGGAAGTCAAACGAAGCCAAAGTCAATAACCAAAAATAAACTATCAGGAATGCACTGTCGGACAACCATTAAGGGAAACCACGACAGGGCAATGAGCTGAAGAAAAAGATGAGCTTAAATACTCCTCTTGTGGATCCAATTGGCCGTAACCAGCCTTTGACCCCAGAATGTGTGTAATTTGTGTGACATCATGCACGTCGACGGTGTCCATGCTGTGGGGTTACTAATTGGTGTAGATCCGCAGTGGCTGGCTGGCGTCCACCAACATACTGCAGGTGTCAGACACATTAAACCATGGCCACTGAATGGCACTACCGCACGTGTTGGCAAGGCAGTCCTTATTGATGTCGCAAGGTGAGGATGAATATATATATATATATATATATATACACACACTACTCAAAAAAATAAAGGGAACACAAAAATAACACATCCTAGATCTGAATGAAATATTCTTCGGAAATACTTTGTTGTTTACATAGTTGAATGTGCTGACAACAAAATCACACAAAAATAAAAAAAATGGAAATCAAATTTTCCAACCCATGGAGGTCTGGATTTGGAGTCACACTCAAAATTAAATTGTGGAAAAACACACTACAGGCTGATCCAACTTTGATGAAATGTCCTTAAAACAAGTCAAAATGGGGCTCAGTAGTGTGTGCGGCCTCCACATGCCTGTATGACCTCCCTACAACGCCTGTGCATGCTCTTGATGAGGTGGTGGATGGTCTCCTGAGGGATCTCCTTCCAGACCTGGACTAAAGCATCTGCCAACTCCTGGCAGTCTGTGGTGCAACGTGACGTTGGTAGATGGAGCGAGACATGATGTCCCAGATGTGCTCAATTGGATTCAGGTCTGGGGAACGGGCAGGCCAGTCCATAACATCAATGCCTTCGTCTTGCAGGAACTGCTGACACACTCCACATGAGGTCTAGCATTGTCTTGCATTAGGAGGAACCCAGGGCCAACCGCACCAGCATATGGTCTCACAAGGGGTCTGAGGATCTCATTTCGGTACCTACTGGCAGTCAGGCTACCTCTGGCAAGCACATGGAGGGCTGTGTGGCCCCCAAAGAAATGCCACCCCACACCATTACTGACCCACTGCCAAACCGGTCATGCTGGAGGATGTTGCAGGCAGCAGAATGTTCTCCACGGCGTCTCCAGACTCTGTCACATGTGCTCAGTGTGAACCTGCTTTCATCTGTGAAGAGCAAAAGACGCCAGTGGCAAATTTGCCAATCTTGGTGTTCTCTGGCAAATGCCAAACGTCCTGCACGGTGTTGGGCTGTAAGCACAACCCCCACCTGTGGACATTGGGCCCTCATACCACCCTCATGGAGTCTGTTTCTGACCGTTTGAGCAGACACATGCACATTTGTTGCCTGCTGGAGGTCATTTTGCAGGGCTCGGGCAGTGCTCCTCCTGTTCCTCCTTGCACAAAGGCAGAGGTAGCGGTCCTGCTGCTGGGTTGTTGCCCTCCTACGGCCTCCTCCATGTCTCCTGATGTACTGGCCTGTCTCCTGGTAGGGCCTCCATGCTCTGGACACTACGCTGACAGACACAGCAAACCTTCTTGCCACAGCTCGCATTGATGTGCCATCCTGGATGAGCTGCACTACCTGAGCCACTTGTGTGGGTTGTAGACTACGTCTCATGCTACCACTAGAGTGAAAGCACCGCCAGCATTCAAATCATCAGTCAGGAAGCATAGGAACTGAGAAGTGGTCTGTGGTCACCACCTGCAGAACCACTCCTTTATTGGGGGTGTCTTGCTAATTGCCTATAATTTTCACCTGTTGTCTATCCCATTTGCACAACAGCATGTGAAATTGATTGTCACTCAGTGTTGCTTCCTAAGTGGACAGTTTGATTTCACAGAAGTGGAGTTACATTGTGTTGTTTAAATGTGCCCTTTATTTTTTGAGCAGTGTATATTAGTGTTCGGTGCTATTCTTGCAATGTTAGCGTATGTAAAGAATGGTGTGAATTATAGATATGAACAAGTTGGTTGAAGTGTGCCGAAATTGATGTTTGCGGTAGGCCTGTAATAAAGAGGGCAACAATTTGCAGTGTCTTGCCAAAGAAGTATTTATTGCATACATGAAACATAGTGCAAAGAAAATACCTCAAGATGACAATTTTACAAAGGCAGACCTCATTTCTAACAAAGGTTGACGTATATACAAAGCAAATGCAGATGACTTCCAGCGGCCCAAAGACTTAATTACATGTACTGGAATATCGGAACTAGAGGCCGTGGAGGCTGCCCCTATCCGAAGAGAATGCCCAGAAAAATTCCTAGCGTTCAGACCTAGTCTGGTCAGTAATATGCATACATATTGCATGAACTTCGCTGTTGTTAAGACAGCTTTGTGGATGACTAGCAGCAGGATATCAGACTGAGGCAGTAATGATTGGAGATATATATCCAGCACTTTTACCGGGCACCATTTGTTTGAAGTAGGATAACAAGTGATATGCACTACATTACCCAGCTGACTTGTTTTAGTAACGGGTAGGGGCAAGATGTAACGGCACCCCCCAGGAATAAAAGGGGTTAAAGCAGTTTAGTAGATATTCCCCTTCCAAATATACAGGCAGCTACCAAAGACACCAATCCGACGAACAGGAAACCATACAAATAGGTTTACACTCCTAGCAGTCGAACTGGAACAGCATACAATAAACAGCATACAATAAATCCCCCCAAGAACGAGACATGGCTCAGTTTTGACGGTCAAGCAGGAACAGGCTTATATACACATATTACAGACAAAGTCCCACCCACAGGGTTTTGTGGAACATCCGATCAAAACATACAACACAGATAAACACTCCCACAATGACATCGCAATCCCTACTCTCTATCCTGGAGATAATTGGGAAGTAATCCAATTATCTCAAAGGACAGAGGCAAAACTCCATTAAGCACATGGCAGTAAAAAGACAGTAAAATACAATAAAATATACAAGGTTACATTTATTACATAAAATACAGACATGCAACATATCCCCAGATAGCTTAGGTCTGAGCGCACATTATTATTGAATGGCGCTCAGACTACACACATACAGTTCAATTGCCATGGAGCCAAAGTCTTTTATTACACGAATAGGCTCCATGGCATAGCTATGAATGAGTTAATTCAGTAAATCCGTGAATGAAGCGGCCGCGTGTGAACCAGACTGCTGCCATTCATTGTTCAGTATGCGTAGCCGCAGCCACCCGGTAGAGTCAATTAAGCTGTGGTTAACCACGGCTTCTGGGCGGTCAATTGGCGGAGCTCGCCTGCTTCTCGGTGGCTAACCGCGGCTCCTGGGAGGACAATAGATGGCTGTTTGTTCGGTAGATAGAATCTGCCAAACGCCAGAGCAGAAATACATGAATAGACCTTCCTGCATAGGAAAATAAAGTATTTCAATGCAGGTCCATAGTCAAAAGGCAGCAGACAGGCAACCAGGCTCCTCCAAAGCACAGTGGCGAGATTGGTCTCGTCACACAAGATATAGTGATTTTGTCGTTTGATGATATAGGAACGTTTGAGGCAGTCTTGTGCATATTTATTACCATGTATGGTAAATTCTCAAGGTCTAAGAAAACTGTAATAAGCCAAGTAAATGGCCGTTTTGATTACTAGATTTGATTGCATATCCTATTATGCAGAAAATCATTTATGGTTTGCAGTATACTATCAAGGCCCGCTCCAGCTGAGCACGACTCACCAACGTTCCTGAAGCCTGCGCCAATGACCTATACTTGGAAAGTATTTAAGGAAGTCATCCCCATGCACCAACTCCACTACGCTGCAGCCTGCACTAGGATACTATGGCTTGGCAGATACTGTGCCTATACTCACCCAACAACCGGGAGACATGATGAAGGCGGTCTTCAATCACTGCGTCTAGTAGCGGAACACTGGGACTCTGTGGACCTCTTGGGTATTATACAAGGACTCTCCCCACACGTAAGATTAGGCTGATTTTTCTTTTCTTTCTTATTGTCGGAGCTGGCGGTGACCCCAGCCTGTCAAGCTATACCACAATTATGGCAAACACTGTTTAAATATACCACTGCTAGCTCCATCAGATATTGCTGTGGTTGCATTTATTGATAAACATGCCCCCTCTCCGTTAGTGTTAAAGTTATTTTAAATTTTATTTTCCTGCCTACTGACGCTGATAGCACAATATGATGTATTCTGCCTAGTGGTAACTTACTCTAATAACGATCTTAGCTAAGCTTGTGACTCTACAATCATACAACAATGTCCGTATGGAAATCGGAATCTGTAACTCGTAAGCACTCACTTGTAACTGACACGTTGATTTAACTCTTGACAAAACTACATTACATAAAACTATAAAATGTGCAATGTTTAGATGTGCCACACAATTGTTCTTACATGTTGACAATAGCAATAGCTATTGTGGCATTGCCTGCCTCCTTGTATTTTTCATGCACAATAACATAAAGAATGTAATAAAAAAAAAAAAAAACTACTGACGGTTGAAGTGAATAACATTGATTATATTTTTACAATGGCACTTGTCAACGGGTGGGTTATATTAGGGAGCAAGTTAACAGTCTGTTCTTGAATTTCATGTGTTGGAAGCAGGAAAAATGGGCAGGGGAAAAGATCTGAGTAACTTTGACAAGGGCCAAATAGACACAATAGACACCTGGGTTTTAGCATTTCTAAAACAGCAAGCCTTGTGCTGTGTTCCTGGCATGCAGTGGTTAGTAACAACCAAAACTGGTGAAAGGAAGGGCACCCGGTAAACTGGCATCAGAGTCATGGGTGCCCAAGGCTCTTTAGTGCACATGGGTAGTGAAGGCTATCTGTCCTGGTCCGATCACACAACGACTTAAATTGCTGAAAGACATAATGTTGGTCTTGATGGAAAGGTGCATGGCAGTTTGCTGCATATGATGCTGCATAGCAGCAGACTAGTAAAATTGTCCATGATGAGCCCTGTCCACGTGATGTGAGTGTCAGAACTGGACCATTCAGTATTGGAAGAAGGTTCTTTTCTTTGGTTTTTACTATATATTGGGGCTGATGTGTACTGTAGTCCTTGCTGCCGGTCCAGTAGTGATGGGAGTGAGCGCAGGACTTCTCTTTTTTGTAATTGGAAGAAGGTTGCCTGGTCTGATGAATCGTGTTTTCTTTTTGATCAGGTGGATAGCCAGGTGCGTATGCATCGTTCCACTGGGGGAATGATTGCAGCAGGATGGGAAGTAGGCAGGCCAGCACAATTTTTTGCTGCAAAACCTTGGGTCCTGGCATTCATGTGGATGTTACTTTAACTGTTTAATTTGGGCTCCTTTAAGGCTTATTTTGTGGCATATTTTTTTCCATCTTTTATACGGCATCTCTTGACAACCTTATTAATTCATCTGCATTGCAGAAGCACTTGTACAACTATTAGTCCACAGTAAGACAAACTATCTAAAAATTGAAAAATGTCAGTACTCTTGTGACTCTCTTCCAAGAAGTAAACATCTTGCAAAGATAACTACAAGAGCACTGCATAGAATGCTCAATGACATTAATAATAATCATATAGTGTTAGGTAAAATTCTATACAAATCTCTGACACATTAACATCTCCATAGACAAATCTACAATACTTAAAACATTAAACAAGAATGGTATTAGTGGGATGATACCATGGAGGAAACCATTGCTGTCCTAAAAAATATTCATGCACATCTGAAATTTTCAAAAGAGCATGTGTGGGTATTCTACAGCATAGTGACAAAATATTTTATGATGAAAACAAAGTTGACGTGTTTGGCATTTACACACAAAGCTATGTGTGAAGACAGTATAAGGAAGAACACACCAAGAGCAACAAAAAACCACAATGGAGGAGACAAAGTTTTGGGAGTGCCTTACTGCTACACGGCATGGTTAGTATTCTATCATCAACAGAAAAATTAATTCACAAAATTTACCATGACATTTAGTATGAAAATGCTTATCTGCCAACTGAAGATCAACAGACAATGGGTGACAAGGTAATGACTCAAAGCGCAGGAATACATTAAAAACAGAAAATATTCAAAAGAAAATACAGGGAGTGCAGAATTATTAGGCAAGTTGTATTTTTGAGGATTAATTTTATTATTGAACAACAACCATGTTCTCAATGAACCCAAAAAACTCATTAATATCAAAGCTGAATATTTTTGGAAGTAGTTTTTAGTTTGTTTTTAGTTATAGCTATTTTAGGGGGATATCTGTGTGTGCAGGTGACTATTACTGTACACAATTATTATGCAACTTACCAAAAAACAAATATATACCCATTTCAATTATTTATTTTTACCAGTGAAACCAATATAACATCTCAACATTCACAAATATACATTTCTGACATTCAAAAACATAACAAAAACAAATCAGTGACCAATATAGCCACCTTTCTTTGCAAGGACACTCAAAAGCCTGCCATCCATGGATTCTGTCAGTGTTTTGATCTGTTCACCATCAACATTGCGTGCAGCAGCAACCACAGCCTCCCAGACACTGTTCAGAGAGGTGTACTGTTTTCCCTCCTTGTAAATCTCACATTTGATGATGGACCACAGGTTCTCAATGGGGTTCAGATCAGGTGAACAAGGAGGCCATGTCATTAGATTTTCTTCTTTTATACCCTTTCTTGCCAGCCACGCTGTGGAGTACTTGGACACGTGTGATGGAGCATTGTCCTGCATGAAAATCATGTTTTTCTTGAAGGATGCAGACTTCTTCCTGTACCACTGCTTGAAGAAGGTGTCTTCCAGAAACTGGGAGTTGAGCTTGACTCCATCCTCAACCCGAAAAGGCCCCACAAGCTCATCTTTGATGATACCAGCCCAAACCAGTACTCCACCTCCACCTTGCTGGCGTCTGAGTCGGACTGGAGCTCTCTGCCCTTTACCAATCCATCCATCTGGCCCATCAAGACTCACTCTCATTTCATCAGTCCATAAAACCTTAGAAAAATCAGTCTTGAGATATTTCTTGGCCCAGTCTTGACGTTTCAGCTTGTGTGTCTTGTTCAGTGGTGGTCGTCTTTCAGCCTTTCTTACCTTGGCCATGTCTCTGAGTATTGCACACCTTGTGCTTTCGGGCACTCCAGTGATGTTGCAGCTCTGAAATATGGCCAAACTGGTGGCAAGTGGCATCTTGGCAGCTGCACGCTTGACTTTTCTCAGTTCATGGGCACTTATTTTGCGCCTTGGTTTCTCCACACGCTTCTTGCGACCCTGTTGACTATTTTGAATGAAACGCTTGATTGTTCGATGATCACGCTTCAGAAGCTTTGCAATTTTAAGAGTGCTGCATCCCTCTGCAAGATATCTCACTATTTTTAACTTTTCTGAGCCTGTCAAGTCCTTCTTTTGACCCATTTTGCCAAAGAAAGGAGGTTGCCTAATAATTATGCACACCTGATATAGGGTGTTGATGTCATTAGACCACACCCCTTCTCATTACAGAGATGCACATCACCTAATATGCTTAATTGGTAGTAGGCTTTCGAGCCTATACAGCTTGGAGTAAGACAACATGCATAAAGAGGATGATGTGGTCAAAATACTCATTTGCCTAATAATTCTGCACGCAGTGTATGCCTTCTTGAGTGACCCAGTCTGACCTCAACCCAACCTCAAGAGAGTGATTCACTCCTGACATCCCAAGAATATTGTTTAAATGAAACCATTTTGTAAAGAGTAATGCTCCAAAATTCCTCATGACCACTAGATTTGATCCATAACTACAAGAAACATTTAGTTGGGGTTATTACTGCCAAAGGAGGGTCAGCAAGTTACTAAATCTATGGGTTCCCTTGTTTCTTTCATCCTGCATTCTGAATGTTTACATGGTATGTTCAGTAAAGACTTGGAACCTTCTGTTTAATTTATTTAAGCAGACATTGTTTGTCTATTGTTGTAATTTAACCCAATATTGTTAGTTATATTGATTGGCTGAACAGATTTAGGATTATTGGCTGCTTCATCAATAGTTTACTACTAATCAAATGACCAGAAAAAACTGAACCAACTACTGACAGGGGCACCGCTAGAGAGAGTTGACCCAGGCTGGAGACCCAAATGAGTTCCTGAAAAGGTCTAATTTCCATCTGTTCGATTATTAGCCCCTAATAACCAGACTTACTTTCCATTTATAATAATGTATTTATATATTTTTTAAAAATATAATATATAACAATATATTTATAATATACAGTGGCTCACAATGTATACTGCTTGGCTGCATTTTGCTTGATTTCTTTCTGTCCAGTTAATTGCCATGGCAGAGAGAGGCAGGAGTAGGCACTGGCTGACTGCAGATTTATGCTTTCTTCCCCTTAGCTATATGAACTGAGGAGGGGAGCCAGGATTACCATCCTCGCTGGCCCTTCACTTCCTTCTGTAGCCATGATTTCAAACATTATTGACTATTGCTGGAGTTAAAAGAGGACATGCAGATGACGCAGATGGGCCTCAAATCTGCTTTATTAAACATTTAGGAGAAGACTTGCATTCCACACTCTCTAGTCCTTTTCAAGAAGGTATGAAAAACCTGCTTTATAAGTTAATACAGCTGCTAAAACAGATGCAGCTTAGTGGCATCTATCTGTAACTGCTGGAGCTAGCTATTGTGAATTATCGGAGTGAGATGGTATAGAGAGAGAGGAGAGGAAATAAGACTAGTAAGAAAAAATGTTTTAGAGAGACTGGGAGATAGAGATATTTAGATACTTGAGAGATTAGAGAGATTTGTTTCTGATGCAAAGACTGATTGACCTAAAAGGAGAACAGAAAGACTTGAGAGGTTTAGAGATACACGATTACCTTTAATGATTGGTATATATACAGTCAGGTACCATAATGTTTGAATGGAGACCAAACCTGATGAAACTTCCCACAATCATTTTGGTACCTAGCTATACAATCATTTTTTTCAAGCAGCTACTAGGTATTTACAGAAATACAGTATGAAGTCTAAAACACAGGGTTTATCTGTGCTCATTTGCATGTTATCTGGGAGCTCTGTGCTAGATGTAGATATTGAATTTCTCAAGTGTCTACACCCAAGAAGGACTTGTTAAAGTCCAACTTGAGATATGCAGGTGATGCACAACAGAAACATATATATTTGTGGAAATTCCTGGCTTCACTTCTTTTCAGGTTCAGGGATGTATCTATTATAGGCTGTTGACTTCCAATGGCTTAATCTCTTTTGTTTTTCTTGTTATAATTTTTTTATTTTTGCAGGTGTGGCATTACAACGTATGGAGCATAGGCAAATTGTGTGAAGGCATAAAAAAAAAAATCAAGTCAAATCTTAGGCATGTGGAGTGTGACGAGGAAAATGTGGAAGCTTTATGGGTATATATCTGCTTGGGGCAAACAAAGGGAAATACGTTATTGGTTGGGATATGTTATAAACCACCAAATGTAAATATTAATGAGGAAGAACTGCTGTTAGAGCAAATTGGTGAAGCTGCAAATCGGGGGAACACATTAATTATTGGAGATTTTAATTACCCGGACATAAATTGGGATAGAGGGACTAGTACTTCAGCTAGGGGAATCCGTTTTTTGAATGTGTTAAATGACACCTTTATGTCACAACTGGTACAAGGACCAACTAGAAAGGATGCTTGTCTGGATCTCGTTATAACAAACAATGTTAATCTTTTAACCAACATTCAAGTAGGGGAGCATTTGGGAAATAGTGATCACAATATGGTAACTTTTGAAATAAACTCAAAAAAGCAAAAGCATGTGGGGTACATTAAAACGTATAATTTTAAAAAAGCCAATTTTAATAAGATTAGGGCAGCTCTACAACATATCGACTGGCATAAACTCCTTAGTGATAAAAACACTGAGGAAAAATGGAAACTATTCAAACAAATATTAGAAAGGTACATTTCACAGTATGTACCATTGGGTAATAAATATAAAAGAAACAAATTAAAACCAATGTGGCTTAGTAGAGAAGTAAAACAAGAGATTAAAAATAAGAAAAGGGCTTTTAAAGCATTTAAATCGGACCAATCAGATGCATCCTATATAAGATATAAGGAAGCCAATAATACTTGCAAAAAGGCAATTAAAGTGGCTAAACTAGAAAATGAGAAATTGATAGCCAAAGAATGCAAAACCAACCCCAAACATTTTTTCAAGTACATTAATTCTAAAAAAACAAAAAATGAAATCGTAGGTACACTGAAAACAGAGATGGGTCTGTTAGTCAATGAAGACCAGGAAAAGGCAGAAATTTTAAATAACTATTTTTCTTCGGTATATATTAATGAGGATCCTATGGCAAGAGATATGCATATAATTGCTGCAACAAACTTGCAGATAACTTGTGATTGGATAACTCGAGACAAGGTGCTACAGCTATTAAAGAAAATTAATGTAAATAAAGCTCCGGGGCCTGACGGTATCCACCCACGAGTACTTAAGGAGCTAAGTGGGGAAATAAGTGAACCTCTGTATTTAATTTTTCAAGATTCTTTTGTTTCAGGCATTGTACCGGAGGATTGGAGGAAGGCAAATGTTGTTCCTATATTTAAAAAGGGTTCAAAATCCTTGCCTGGAAATTATAGACATGTGAGCTTAACTTCTGTGACAGGGAAATTATTTGAACGGCTATTAAGGGATAATATTCAGGAATTCATTGGGAAGAACTGTGTTATTAGCAATAATCAGCATGGTTTTATGAAACATAGGTCATGTCAAACTAACCTAATTGCATTCTACGAAGAAGTAAGTAGAAATATAGATCAGTGTGTTGCAGTGGATGTGATCTACTTGGATTTTGCCAAGGCATTTGATATGGTTCCTCAAAATAGGTTAGTCTTCAAACTAAAAGAAATTGGTCTAGATGAATATTCTTGTTCTTGGGTAGAACATTGGCTTAAGGATAGAGTACAGCGAGTTGTCATAAATGGTACATTTTCAAGCTGGACAAAAGTGGTAAGTGGTGTCCCTCAGGGTTCTGTTTTCGGACCGCTTCTATTTAACATATTTATAAATGATCTTGAAATGGGCATTGAAAGCCATGTATCAGTGTTTGCAGATGACACAAAACTTTGTAAAGTAATAAAATGTGAGCAGGAAATTGCCTTGCTTCAGAGGGATTTGGATAGATTGGGGGACTGGGCACTAAAATGGCAGATGAATTTTAAAGTAGAAAAATGCAAAGTTATGCACTTTGGGGTTAAGAATGCACAAGCAATTTACACCCTAAATGGTAGTGAACTAGGGATAACCACACACAAGAAGGATTTGGGAATTGTTATAGACAACAAATTAGGTAGCAATATGCAATGTCAATCTGCCGTTGCTAAGGCCAGTAAGGTTTTGTCATGTATAAATAGGGGCATAAATTCTCAAGATGAAAATATAATTTTGCCTCTTTATAAATCGCTGGTAAGACCACACCTTGAATATGCTGTGCAATTTTGGGCACCTGTTCTAAAGAAGGATATCATGGCACTAGAAAAAGTGCAGAGACGAGCTACAAAATTGATAAAAGGAATGGAGCATTTTAGTTATGAAGAAAGGTTAAAAAATTTAAATCTCTTCAGTTTGGAAAAACGGCACCTTAGAGGGGATATGATAACATTATACAAATATATTCGGGGCCAGTACAAACCATTATCTGGAAATCTATTCATAAACAGGGCTATACATAGGACACGAGGTCACACATTTAGGCTTGAAGAAAGGAGATTTCATCTAAGGCAAAGAAAAGTTTTTTTTAAAGTAAGAGCAATAAGGATATGGAATTCATTGCCGGAAGAGGTGGTTTTGTCAGAGTCTATACAGATGTTTAAGTTGCAATTGGATAAATACTTGCAAAAACATAACATACAGGGATACAATTCCTAATTAGTGGGGTAATAGCTGCTTGATCCAAGGAGACATCTGACTGCTATTTTGGGGTCAAGAAGGAATTTTTTCCTAGTTTGTTGCAAAATTGGAAGCGCTTCAGACTGGGTTTTTTGCCTTCTTTTGGATCAACAGCAAAAGCATATGTGAGGAAGGCTGAACTTGATGGACGCAAGTCTCTTTTCAGCTATGTAACTATGTAACTATGTAAGTTGAGTACTATTGACAAGCTTTATCACCCATTTTTTGTTAAATCAAGAATGTTTTATATGGTACAAGCACTGGATATCCTGCAATTAAGATTAATTATATACATGGTTGCTATGAACTAAGCAAACTTTAACCATGGCATTAATCGTTAGGGAGAGTGACCCCAACCCAAACAGGGGCGCTTTATGTTCTGATCCATAGGCACCTGGAATGTTGCTGGGTGTCTGCTAAGGAAGGGACAGCGACCGCTCCAATTGCTGGCTAGCTCCACCCAACTTGCACAACTATAACATCTACAGTCATGGGAAAAAGAAAGTACTCCCTTTTTGAATTATATAGTTTTACATATCATGACATAATAACAATCATCTGTTCCTTAGCAGGTATTAAAATTAGGCAAATACAACCTCCGCTGAACAACAACACACATTAAACCCTGTTATGATTTATTTAACAAAAATAAAGCAAAATATAAAGTGGGTTTTATTTTTAGAATAGTAAATATTTACATTTTGTTTTGCACTATTTCAAGTATCAAGCTAACTCCAGTTGCACAAAAACTCAATGTCCATATTAAGAGTGATATACTAAAGTCTATTCTTTTTCTATATAACTTGTGTTCTCCTTCTATTGCAATATGTTATACCATCACCACAACCAAACATGACACATGGAATGTCCCTATCTTCTGTCTGGATTTTTACACATTTCCTAAAATTCAAAATGTTTCTTTTTATCATCCTTCCTTCGAAAAACTATCCCCTATTGTTGCTTACCCTACAGGTTAGTGGTACACCCCTTAAACCGACTCCACAATCTCACAGTCTTCACTTCACCTCACTTTTATTCCCCATTTAGTCTATCGCCAAATCCTGCAATTTTCCCCTAAAATCACAGTTCATTTCCCCTTCATAGCACAGGACTTATACAAATAACTTGTTCATGTTCTGATTATTACCCACCTTGTCTACTGAAATTCTCCTGAGTAGTTTTTCCAAACTCTCTATATCCTCGCCACAGAAAAACACTGCCGTGCTTATCTTCCTGACCTGCCTTCCCTTATGCATTGTATTCCTGTTCCAATCCTTACATTGGCTTCCTTTGGCTTCTTCAGGATCCAATTCCAACTACTAGCACTAACCTTTAAAGCATTTAGGAACTCTACCTCTCATTACTTTTATAAATTTTTTCACTATTGCGCCCCTTTATGGTAACTGTACTAGCAATCTTTTCTGGTCATCCATACATGGCGACAATGCTTATTTAAAGGACCACTCTAGGCACCCAGACCACTTCAGCTTAATGAAGTGGTCTGGGTGCCAAGGTCCAGCTAGGGTTAACCCATTTTTTTATAAACATAGCAGTTTCAGAGAAACTGCTATGTTTATAAATGGGTTAAGCCTTCCCCCAAATCGTCTAGTGGCTGTCTCACTGACAGCCGCTAGAGGCGCTTGCGTGATTCTCACTGTGAAAATCACAGTGAGAGCACGCAAGCGTCCATAGGAAAGCATTGATAATGCTTTCCTATGAGACCGGCTGAATGCGCGTGCAGCTCTTGCCGCACGTGCACATTCAGCCGAATGGGAGGAGAGGAGGAGGATCGGAGGCAGAGAGCTCCCCGCCCAGCGCTGGAAAAAGGTAAGTTTTACCCCTTTTCCCCTTTCCAGAGCCGGGCGGGAGGGGGACCCTGAGGGTGGGGGCACCCTCAGGGCACTATAGTGCCAGGAAAACTAGTATGTTTTCCTGGCACTATAGTGGTCCTTTAAGCCGATGGGATTTCTGAAAGACAGTACTATACCAGTGATAAGCCTATTTCAGTTCATATTTCCCCTCATTGGATGAGGACTACCACTCGGATGAGACTGTCACTCAGATGAGACTGCCACTCAGATGAGGCAACCACTCAGATGAGAAAGAGAAATTGCAATGTTTACATTGCAGTGCTAAGACTGCCTTTAGTGGCTGTTTACCAGACAGTCACTAGAGATGCTTCCTGCTGTTTCATGGAGTGTGACTCTTTGCATGAGCATGTCCACGATCTTGAAAAACCCCATAGGAAAGCAAATCGTATCCCTAACACTATAGTGTTCCTTTAAGTGAATACAGAATTTTCACTGTGATTCCTGTAAATGGTAATCTCTTTGAAACAGGGCCATTTTCACATTTTATTCTTGTTCAAATCTATTGTTTTGCTGTTAATACCCTACATTGCAAAAACTGTGAAGCATGGTGAAATATTTTGAGGCTATATTTGAAGATTATATAGCACATCAGCGTTTTGTTATTGATGTAAATATGAATAAAAAAAAAACACAAGTCACTGTCAAACATGTTGACCTGCTGGTTAAACAAATGTCAAGATTTAGATATGATTATGATGTTTTATTATTATTATTAATGTATACAGTTTGTTTTATTTTTCTCTTTGTACATAAATGTACATTCGATTAGCCAGGTCTCAAGAGATATGTCGAAATCCAATTATGTTGAACAGTAAATGCAGCAAAAAACATCCACATCAATAGTAATTCTTATTTTTTTTTAAATTGCCAACTGTAAACAAACTGCTACATTCAACAAATATAATTATCTTTGTAGAGTGAAATTAAACTGACAATGTATTGACTTTTATAATTGAATATTAAAGGAACACTATAGTCACCTAAATTACTTTAGCTAAATAATGCAGTTTTAGTGTATAGATCATTCCCCTGCAATTTCACTGCTCAATTCACTGTCATTTAGGAGTTAAATCATGTTGTTTCTGTTTATGCAGCCCTAGCCACACCTCCCCTGGCTATGATTGACAGAGCCTGCATGAAAAAAAAAAACTGGTTTCACTTTCCAATAGATTTAATTTACCTTAAATAATTGTATCTCAATCTCTAAATTGAACTTTAATCACATACAGGAGACTCTTGCATGGTCTAGCAAGCTATTAACATAGCAGGGGATAAGAAAATCTTAATTAAACAGAACTTGCAATAAAGAAAGCCTAAATAGGGCTTTCTTTACAGGAAGTGTTTATGGAAGACTGTGCAAGTCACATGCCGGGAGGTGTGACTAGGGTTCATAAACAAAGGGATTTAACTCCTAAATGGCAGAGGATTGAGCAGTGAGGCTGCAGGGGCATGTTCTATACACCAAAACTGCTTCATTAAGCTAAAGTTGTTCAGGTGACTATAGTGTCCCTTTAACGTAAGTACCGAGAAAGCATAACTCTTAAATATTCTGTGTCCTGTTTGGGACCTCTCTCTCACCATCCCATGGCATGCATCTTGTAACTACTTCACAAGAACATATGATTCTTAAAATCCTTAAAAATGGATATGTGGTAGGTTGTTTGGATGGTTAGCAAGGGTAGAAAGATGCAATCTGATATAGAACTATTTCATGTAAGACAAATGTCCCCATAGTGAAGGCATTTGTCACTAGCATGACTTCTACTTTAATCATAACCCTTCATGTCCAGACTGCTGCGGGCCATAGTAACGAGGTGTGTATTAATACAACTGCATTGTAGCATGCAAATATTTGTAACATCATGAAATTGCAACCAGCGGTGACTCATTGCAACTTGATTTCAATGCACGTAAATATGAACATTTTAGGAAGCAATGGCCTGTTATTCATTGAACTAAACACACAACAAAATATTATTTCACAACCACTAAAAAGACAACCACATACTACAAGCTGTATATACAATAGAAATATACCTCAAGTCCGTGCTCTTTACATCACAAAAAAGTACTACATACAAGTTCTAAAGTTACACATAGTTGATTAATATTAAAGAGCATCTAAAAATCTGCATTTAAAATCCAATCCATATGTTAAAGCAGTGGCATCACTGGGGGCGGGCAGGGGGCAGAGAGGCCATGCCCCCCCCCCTACATCATGCAGTGCCCTCTTCTTGTACCCCCCAATTAAAATTGAAGTCTCTTCCCAAGCTGCAGCAGCACTGTCGTGTTCCACGCTTTTCCAACAAGAGGTGTGTGTGTGTGTATGGGTCAGTCTGTGTGTGTATGGGTCAGTCTGTGTGGGGTGGGTCAGTCTATGTGTGTGGGGGCTCAGTCTGTGTGTGGGTGGGTGGGTGGGTCAGTCTCTGTGTGTGTGTCTGTGTGTATGGGTCAGTCTGTGTGTGGGGGGTCAGTCTGATTGTGTGGGAGATTCAGTCTCTGTGTGTGTGTGTGTGTGTGTGTATGGGTCAGTCTCTGTGTGTGGGTCAGTCTGTATGTGTGGGGGGTCAGTCTGTGTATGCATGGATCAGTCTGTGTATGTGCGGGAGCAGTCTGTGTGTCTGTATGGGTAAGTCTGTGTATGTGGGGGAGCAGTCTGTATGTGTGTATGGGTCAGTCTGTGTAAGTGCTAGAGCTCCAAGAGAGATACCTCTCATTCTGTGACCCCGTACCCGATGGATAGGCAGCCTTCTCAACCAGCACAGACCTGATTGTGTCACACCTTCCCTGCAAGGAAAGATCAGGAAAAGGGGAATATATATTTTTTCTTACACAATTATTAAAGTAGAAATTGTAAAGCTCTTCCCTATCCCACTCTCTACACCCCCTGAACACAGTACATCCTTCCAGACAGTGAACCCCCCACATACAGTACACTCCCATCCACACAGAGTACACCTTTGAATAAACACACAGTGAACCCCTCGAACATCATCTCTTCACCCACATAACACTTCTTCCTCACATACCTGCACCCCCCCCACACACACATGCATACATACATACATGCTTCACTCCATTACACACCAAATCTCATTTTATATATGTGTAGGTGGGTAGGGTCAAAACAGCTTGAACGGCAAAGGTAACAAATTCAGGCCAAATGGCCTTCCAACTTGTGCTCGGAATCTCTATTATGTTAATGGATGGTAGAGGAGAAGCAAAGTTGGTTGAGGTGTGCCGAAACCAACGTACGAGTAGGCCTGTAAGAAAGAGGGCAAAAAGGAATGCAAAGTAAACACACTTTATTGCAAGTTTAAACTGCGAGATTTCTGAAAGCCTGCCTGAGCTCCCTTTCTGGTTGAGGGATGTAGGAGTTGTATATAGAGGATTTCCAGCGTCCCAGCCTCTTAATGATATGTACCAGAGTGTTAGTGCTAGAGGCTGATGATGCTGTGCCGATGCGAAATGAGTGACCAGAGAAGGAAGCTAGGTTGTAGCCTAACCTTGACAATAGAATTCTGATGTGTGACATGAATTTAGCTGTGGTGAGTGGGTGTCCTTGGAGTAGAAGTAGTGGAGTATCTGGTGAGTGCGTGAGGTGAGAAGCCAGGAGCATATCCAGAATATGTACAGGGCATCACAAATTCTCGGTCGGGAAGAGGGGAATGATAGTGGGATAGGCAGAGTGATTAGTCTTGGTAGAAGGCAAAGAGAGTACAAAATGGTCGTCTACTTTCTTTAAGTGAGAAAGTTTGAGGCATCGTATTGTGTCCTCCTGACATATCACGGTGAACTCTCTAGGTCTGAGGAAACTGTAGAAAGCCAAAAAATGGCAGATTTCATGACTAAATTGGTATTATGGTCAAACGGGGATATGTCCAATAAGTCGCTTAGGCGCCGGAATATTGGACCGTCTATTGGTAGCTTTGAGGATTTTCTTTTTCTTTTTTTCTTTTTTCCTTTTTTATTGAGTTTTTCAGCATAATTACATTTATACAAAAAAATATATTAAAACATTCATATACATAAACAAAGATAATAAAAAATATATATATACAAAAAAAACCACCCCCCACGAGAGTTCTCCAGACTTCCGACCCCTCTATCACACTTCAGATGGTATTAATATTACATTTGTAGTACCGTATATACTCGAGTATAAGCCGAGTTTTTCAGCCCATTTTTTGGGCTGAAAAACCCCAACTCGGCTTATACTCGAGTCAGAGTCTGTATTATGACAATTTGCATTGCCATAATACAGACCGGGGGAGAGGGGGGCTGGCAGAGCTGTACTTACCTTTCCTGCAGCTCCTGTCAGCTCTCTCCTCCTCCGCGCCGTCCGTTCAGCACCTCGGTCAGCTCCCAGTGTAAATCTCGCGAGAGCCGCGGCTCTCGCGAGACTTACACTGGGAGCTGACAGAGGGAGCTGCACAGACCGCGCGGAGGAAGAGAGAGCTGACAGGAGCTGCAGGAAAGGTAAGTACAGCTCTGCCAGCCCCCCTCTCCCCCCCACTGAACTGCCACTGGACCACCAGGGAAGGAGAGCCCCCCTCCCTGCCATGTATCAAGCAGGGAGGGGGGACGAAAAATAAATAAATAAATAAAATAAGAAATAAAATAAAAATAAAATTAATAATAAAAAAATAAAAGGGGTATAAGGACCACTATGGGAGGGGGGGGGGGTTTAAGGACCACTATGGGAGGGAGGGGGTGGGTTAAGGACCACTATGGGAGGGAGGGGGGTATAAGGACCGCTATGGGAGGGAGGGGGGGTATAAGGACCGCTATGGGAGGGATGGGGGGGTATAAGGACCGCTATGGGAGGGAGGGGGGGTATAAGGACCACTATGGGAGGGAGGGGGGGGGGTAAGGACCACTATGGGAGGGATGGGGGGGTATAAGGACCGCTATGGGAGGGAGGGGGGGTATAAGGACCACTATGGGAGGGAGGGGGGGGGGTAAGGACCACTATGGGAGGGAGGGGGGGGATAAGGACCACTATGGGAGGGAGGGGGGTATAAGGACCACTATGGGAGGGAGGGGGGTATAAGGACCACTATGGGAGGGAGGGGGGGATAAGGACCACTATGGGAGGGAGGGGGGGGATAAGGACCACTATTGGAGGGAGGGGGGTATAAGGACCACTATGGGAGGGAGGGGGGGTATAAGGACCACTATGGGAGGGGGTGGGATAAGGACCACTATGGGAGGGAGGGGGGGTATAAGGACCATTATGGGAGGGAGGGGGGGGTATATGGACCACTATGGGAGGGATGGGGGGGATAAGGAACACTATGGGAGGGAGAAGGGGGATAAGGACCACTATGAGAGGGAGGGGGTGGGATAAGGACCACTATGGGAGGGGAGGGGGAAGTAAGGACCACTAGGGGAGGGGAGGGTAAGGACCACTAGGGGAGGGGTGAGTCAGGACCACTGGGGGGGGGGGGAGTGAAGGAACACGGGGGTGGGGAGGTAAGGACCACTGAGGGAGGAGGAGGGGAAGTCAGGACATATGGGGGGGGAGGGGGCGGCAAAAATTTTTTTGCCTACGGCGGCAAATATCCTTGCACCGGCCCTGCACACACTGCATTCACACACTGCATTCATGCACACACACACTGCATTCATGCACACACACACTGCATTCATGCATACACACACTGCACTCATACACACACTGCACTCATACACACACGCTGCACTCATACACACACGCTGCACTCATACACACACATACGCACACACTGCATTCATTATACACACACTGTAAATAAATATTCAATTAATATATTTTTTTTAGGATCTAATTTTATTTAGAAATTTACCAGTAGCTGCTGCATTTCCCACCCTAGTCTTATACTCGAGTCAATACGTTTTCCCAGTTTTTTGGGATAAAATTAGGGGCCTCGGCTTATATTTCGGGTCGGCTTATACTCGAGTATATACGGTAATTTTTTTTTCCCCAACTATCCCATAGGTTCCAGTTGTCATTCATAAATTTGCAGTGATCCTTCTCCATTTTAAGTTGGTAAACCAACTGTATTGTTATTAACTTGATGTTAAAGTGGGTATCTTCCTTCCAATTTCTTGCTATTACTATTTTACAAGCTATTAAACAATGAGTAATTAGAAATTTTGTTTCATTTAATTTTGCCCATTGGCAATGTAATAGCATTATTTCAGGTTTTAAAAATATTTTAACACCGCACAGTGTATGAATAATTTACTGAGCCCACTGCCATACCACAATCACTTTTTACATGACCACCACATATGGATGTAATTCCCTTTTTCCTCTCCACATTTCGAATACTTTATATCCATAGCTGTATCAAATTTTGATATTTTACTTGGCGTCATATACCATTGATTAGCCATCTTGAAGTGTGTTTCTATCAATACAAAGGAGTGAACATATTTATTAATTTTTTAGAAGGTAGATAGCCATTCCGTTAGTTCTATATTTATTTTTAATAGCAATGGGAGGAACAGAACCATACAGTGGCTCCAACATTCTAACACATCTAGAAAACAGTTGCTTTATTCTATTCTGATATAAGATTGATTTTAATATATCATACATCTTACCCTCTATAACTAACACTACCTTCTCCAAATAATGTTTTACTCTAACATAGGTATAAACATCTTTAGCAGAGATCTTAAACTCCTCTACCAGCATTTTATAAGGCTTGATTTTACCATCTTTGGTCAAATCTTTTAATGTATTTATTCCATTTTCTCTCCATAATTTTAAGGAAATGTTATCTATATTTAGTTCTATTATATGTAAGTTTTGAAAATCGCACATTTTGTTGACCAAATCAATAGTTTTCCTTATTTTTTGCCATATTGGAATGATCTGTCCTAAAATATATGATCTAGATAGATTACATTTTTTTGTATTCCAGATTAATTCTAGGGGATCTCTTAATTGGCTAGTTTCTAATTCTGACCACCACCATACTTCTTCTTTATTTTGTTTTAGCTGACTAGTCATAACATGCGTAATGATCCCTGCTTTGTAATATTTTATTATATTTGGGTAGCCTTAGCCTCCCTTCTTTATTCCTCTGTAATCCGTTTTTAATTTTTTAATTTCTATTTTTTTTTCCCTCGCCATACAAAGTTAGAGAAAGCCTTGTTAATCATTGTCAGCCATGCTTTCGGTATTTCTAATGGTAGCATTTTAAACAAATAAATCCATTTTGGCAAAACGTATGATTTCAGAATATTTATTCTTCCTCTCCAAGATACTTCTAATTTTCTCCATTCTTTTAAATTATTATTAGTTTCTTTTAAGAGATCCATAACATTTATTTGCATAATGCTTTCTACGTTTTTGCAAATTTTGATTCCTAGGTATAAGAACGTTTTGGCTTTAATAAAGCTATACATTTCTAGAAAGGAATCTCTCTTGATTTGACACATTAATATATATTGCAATTGATTTTGTTTTATTTAATTTGTAGTTTGATACTGCACTATATAACTCAATTTCTGACATTGCACTTAATATTGAAGTTGAATGATTACTTAAAAATAAAATAGTATCGTCAGCATAAAGAGATACTTTCAGTTCTTTTGGTTTTGCTATGAATCCTTTAATATTTGCACTGTAACATGAAACCAAAATATGGGTCAATCCAACTATAGGGAAATAAAAAGTAACATAGTGCAACTCTGTTTGATATATGTGTAATAGTGATATGTGCCAAATGGATCACTCACACTTTTTCTGTAAAAACAGGGCGTATCACAACTCCTTGTTGTTCTCAGGTATTTCTCTGATTTCAAAATTATTCAATCTCATTAATGGAGAAAAATACAAGAAGAAAAGACATGAAAAAGTAGAAAGGCTTGTGCAAAGTACAAAAAGCATTTATTACTTACACATAGGTAAGAATCAATCAGCATAGGATAAAAACTGCCCACAATGTGTCCAACACGTTTCTTCCCACTTCAGGGACTTCCTCAGGGACCTTGCAGCAGTGTGACAGGTTTAACAATGAATAAAAAACATTCCCTCTCCCTCCCTCTTAAATACACCCCACAATCAATAAGTAACGTTCATTCATAGGTTCCACCGATGAAGTTCAGCTGTTCGCAATCGGAATGCGATCACTTCCTGGTTCCGGGTATATGACGTCATCACGTTCCGTTGCGTGCGTGCGTGCGTCATGCGTTCCAATTGCGTTCCATAGATTTTTTTCTTTTTTTTTCGATGGATCTTTATTACTTATGTTTCACAATCGGTCTGACAAAGTGGGACCGTTCGAAATCGATATTTTATTCATAGTATAAGCATGGAGGGGAGAATGAAAACATGCTTTAAAAGGATACTTTGCACATTTCCCTTTCTATACATAAAAATATGCAATAAAAATATGCAATATAAAGTTCCTACAAGCAGCCACACATAAACTTATAAAGAACAATTATTTTATTATTTAAAGAGATATACTTGATATATTTCAGACATTCAATTTGTTGTAATGTAAATATTTTGTTTTGTCTGTATCAGTTGTTTAATCTATAACCAGAATTGTATATTAGTTTGTTGGTGCTATCTTTTTTGTTTTCCTTTTTCTCATGTGTATATATATATATATATATATATATATATATATATATATATATATGTGATTGCAAGGCGGAACTCTTTACATTAAGAAGGACTGAAGCAAGAAAAAAATATATATGAAAATATACATTCAATACAAAAAATCCCCACACCATAGAGATAAAATGAAAAAAATAAAAAATAAGATAACAGTAGAATATGAAAGAGACAAGATTGGAGCAGACAATTAGTTTCTACCCACAATAAGCTGATCCTAATCCAAAAACACCATAAATAGTGATGTACCGAACTGTCCGCCGGCGAACAGTTCCCGGCGAACTTAGCGTGTTCGCGTTCGCCGCGGCGGGCGGACGCATGCGCAGTTCAATCCGCCCCCTATTCGTCATCATTGGGCAAACTTTGACCCTGTGCCTCTCGGTCAGCAGACACATTCCAGCCAATCAGCAGCACTCCCTCCCTTCCACACCCTCCAACCTCCCTCCCAGCATCCATTTTCGATTCATTCTGAAGATGCATGCTTAGTGAGAGGAGGGAAAGTTTAGCTGCTGCTGAGTAGATAGGGAAATTGATAGCTAGGCTAGGGTATTCAGTGTCCACTACAATCCTGAAGGACTCATCTGATCTCTGCTGTAAGGACAGCACCCCAAAAAGCCCTTTTTAGGGCTATAACATCAGGCTGCTTTTTTTTTTTTTTTTTTCCTGTGTAATGTAAATGCAGGTGCCTGCCTGCCAGCTTCTGTGTGAGGTTCACATTGGATACAGTGCCTATTTGCCCAGTGCCACCACTCATATCTGTTTTAACAATTGGTTAAGCTTTACATTTAAAATAAATATATTTTTTTTCACTGTAATAGAAGAGCAGTTGCCTGCCTGCCAGCTTCTGTGTGAGGTTGGATGCCTTGCCCATTTGCACAGTCAGTGCCACCACTCATATCTGTTTTAACAATTGGTTAAGCTTTAGATTTAAAATAAATATTTTTTTTTCACCTTAATAGAAGAGCAGTTGCCTGCCTGCCAGCTTCTGTGTCAGGTTGGATGCCTTGCCCATTTGCACAGTCAGTGCCACCACTCATATCTGTTTTAACAATAGCTTAAGCTTTAGATTTTGAAGAAATCATTTTTTTTCACTGTAATAGAAGATCAGTTAGTTGTCTGCAAGCGTCTGGGTGTCAGGCCTACTTCAGTGTGTGCTCTGCAGACCTGTGCCAGCGTGCTTTGACAGTTGCCAATCATATCTGGTGTCTCTTTAGCGTGCTTTTACAAAGAAAAAAGGTTTCCAGTGTAAGCTAATAGCAGACAGTCAGTGTCCTTCAAGCGGCTCTGTCAGGCCTTCCTTCAGCGTGTGCCCTGCACAACCCTGCCAGCATGCTTTGACAGTTGCCACTCATATCTTGTGTCTCTATAGCGTGCTTTTACAACCAAAATTTTGTTTCCACTGTAATAGAAGAGCAGTTGCCTGCCTGCCAGCTTCTGTGTGAGGTTCACATTGGATACTGTGCCCACTAGCCCAGTGCCACCACTCATATCTGTTTTAACAATTGGTTAAGCTTTAGATTTAAAATAAATATTTTTTTTTCACTGTAATAGAAGAGCAGTTAGTTGTCTGCAAGCGTCTGGGTGTCAGGCCTACTTCAGCGTGTGCTCTGCAGACCTGTGCCAGCGTGCTTTGACAGTTGCCAATCATATCTGGTGTCTCTTTAGCGTGCTTTTACAAAGAAAAAAGGTTTCCAGTGTAAGCTAATAGCAGACAGTCAGTGTCCTTCAAGCGGCTCTGTCAGGCCTTCCTTCAGCGTGTGCCCTGCACAACCCTGCCAGCGTGCTTTGACAGTTGCCACTCATATCTTGTGTCTCTATAGCGTGCTTTTACAACCAAAATTTTGTTTCCACTGTAATAGAAGAGCAGTTGCCTGCCTGCCAGCTTCTGTGTGAGGTTCACATTGGATACTGTGCCCACTAGCCCAGTGCCACCACTCATATCTGTTTTAACAATTGGTTAAGCTTTAGATTTAAAATAAATATATTTTTTTCACTGTAATAGAAGAGCAGTTAGTTGTCTGCAAGCGTCTGTGTTTCAGGCCTACTTCAGCGTGTGCTCTGTAGACCTGTTCCAGCGTGCTTTGACAGTTGCCAATCATATTTGGTGTCTCTATAGCATGCTTTTAAAACCAAAATTTTTTTCACTGTTATAGATTGAATAGCAGTTACTTGTCTTCAAGCGGGTGTCTCAGGCCTACAGTGTGTGCTCTGCAGAACTGTTCCAGTGCACATTGCCAATCATATCTGGTGTCTCTATAGCGTGCTTTTAAAACCAAAATTTGTTTTTCACTGTTATAGATTGAATAGCAGTTACTTGTCTTCAAGCGGCTCTGTCAGTCCTTCCTTCAGCGTGTGCTCTGCAGAACTGTTCCAGTGCACATTGCCAATCATATCTGGTCTCACAGTAGCTTGCACGCATAGTACCACTAATCCCCAAAAAAATGACAGGCAGAGGCAAGCCACCCCGCAGGGGCCGTCGTGGTCGTGGTGCTGTGATTCCCTTTTGCCCTAGAATAATGCCCAGTTTTCAGAAGCCACGTACCCTGAACTTGAAAAGTTCTGAGGAGTTAGTTGACTGGCTAACACAGGACACCCAATCTTGTACAGCCTCCGCTCGGAACCTTGACGCACCATCCTCCTCCAGCTTAGCTTCAGGCACCTCTCAAGATAGCACTCACCCGCCTGCCGCCACCACCAAAACTAGCACCACAGCCGCTTTACTTGGTATGTCAGAGGAGTTATTCACACACCCGTTTGAAGAAATGAGTGATGCGCAACCATTATTGCTAGAGGATGTAGATAACAGGGATATGTCTCAGGCAGGCAGCATTAAACACATGGAGGTATGGTGTGATGATGATGATGTTGTACCCGCTGCTGCTTCCTTTTCTGAGTTGTCAGATACAAGCGAAGCGGTTGATGATGACGATGCGTCCATGGATGTCACGTGGGTGCCCGCTCGGCAAGAAGAAGAACAGGGCGAAAGTTCAGATGGGGAGACAGCGAGGAGGAGGAGGAGACGAGTTGGAAGCAGGGGGGGGTCGTCGCAAGGAGCTAGTGGCACAGTCAGACAGCATGCATCGGCACCCGGGGTCAGCCCGACAGCACGCCAATCAACGCATGCTGTGTCCACCACCAGAATGCAGTCATTGCAGAGCTCAGCAGTGTGGCATTTTTTTTGTGTGTCTGCCTCGGACAACAGCGATGCCATTTGCAACCTGTGCCAAAGGAAACTGAGTCGTGGGAGGTCCAACACCCACCTAGGTACAACTGCTTTGCGTAGGCACATGATCTCACATCACAAACGCCTATGGGATCAACACATGAGTACAAGCAGAACGCCTACTCTAAGCCGCCATCCTCCTCCTGGTCCAGCATCTTCAGCCACGTCAACCACTGCTGTCCTTCTTGCCCCCTCTCAACCATCCGCCACTCCGTATCCCGCCTTGAGCAGTTCCCGCTCATCTGCCCACAGTCATGTGTCTGTCAAGGACATGTTTGAGCATAAGAAGCCAATGTCACCAAGTCACCCCCTTGCCCAGCGTCTGACAGCTGGCTTGTCTGAACTATTAGCCCGCCAGCTTTTACCATACAATCTGGTTGAGTCTGAGGCGTTCAAAAAATTTGTAGCTATTGGGACACCGCAGTGGAAGGTACCCGGCCGGAATTTCTTTTCACAAAAGGCAATTCCCAACTTGTACTCGATTGTGCAAAAGGAAGTCATGGCATGTCTGTCACACAGTGTTGGGGCAAGGGTCCATCTGACCACTGATACCTGGTCTGCAAAGCATGGTCAGGGCAGGTATATCACCTACACTGCGCATTGGGTAAACCTGCTGACGGCTGACAAGCAATGAATGCGTGGCATTGCAGAGGAGTTGGTGACACCGCCACGAATTGCAGGCAGTCCTGCTGCCCCCTCCTCTACTCCTCCTACTCCATCCTCTTCCATAACCTCCTCGGCTGAGTCCTCTTGTGCCGCTGCTTCTTGCTCCACATCAACGGCACCCCCCCCAGCTCCCCAGGTACTATTCCGCATCCCGGATATGGCAGTGTCACGCCGTCTTGGGTTTGACTTGCTTGAAAGCAGAGAGTCACACCGGACAAGCACGCCTGTCCGCCCTGAACGCACAGGTGGAAAAGTGGCTGACTCGGCAGCAACTGGATATCGGCAAAGTGGTGTGTGACAACGGAAAAAATTTGATAGCGGCATTGAAGTTGGGCAAGTTGACACATGTGCCGTGCATGGCACATGTGTGTAATCTGATCGTACAACGCTTTGTGCATAAGTACACAGGCTTACAGGATGTCCTGAAGCAGGCCAGGAAGGTGTGTGGCCATTTCAGGCGTTCCTACACGGCCATGGCTCACTTTGCCGATATCCAGCGGCGAAACAACATGCCAGTGAGGCGCTTGATTTGCGACAGCCCTACACGTTGGAATTCAACACTCCTAATGTTCGACCGCCTGCTCCAACAAGAAAAAGCTGTTAATGAATATTTGTATGACCGGGGTGCTAGGACAGCCTCTGGGGAGCTGGGAATTTTTTTGCCACGTTACTGGACGCTCATGCGCAATGCCTGTAGGCTCATGCGTCCTTTTGAGGAGGTGACAAACCTAGTCAGTCGCAACGAAGGCACCATCAGCGACATCATACCATTTGTTTTCTTCATGGAGCGTGCCCTGCGAAGAGTGCTGGATCAGGCTGTAGATGAGCGTGAAGAGGAAGAGGAAGAGTTGTGGTCACCATCACCACCAGAAACAGCCTTATCAGCATTGCTTGCTGGACCTGCGGCAACGCTGGAAGAGGATTGTGAGGAAGAGGAGTCAGAGGAGGATTGTAGCTTTGAGGAGGAGGAGGAGGAGCAAGACCAAACACAACAGGCATCCCAGGGTGCTCGTTGTCACCTATCTGGTACCCGTGGTGTTGTACGTGGCTGGGGGGAAGAACATACCTTCAATGACATCAGTGAGGAGGAGGAACGGGAAATGAGTAGCTCGGCATCCAACCTTGTGCAAATGGGGTCTTTCATGCTGTCTTGCCTGTTGAGGGACCCTCGTATAAAAAGGCTGAAGGAGAACGACCTGTACTGGGTGTCCACGCTACTAGACCCCCGGTATAAGCAGAAAGTGGCGGAAATGTTACCCAATTACAACAAGTCGGAAAGGATGCAGCATTTGCAAAATAAATTAAAAAGTATGCTTTACACAGCGTATAAGGGAATCTAAGCACAACAGGGGGAGAGGTGGAAGTCATCCTCCTCCTCCTCCTCCCACGACCACGCCGGCAAGGACAGGACGCTTTAAAGACGTGTTGTTGATGGAGGACATGCGGACCTTTTTAAGTCCTATGCATCGCCACAGCCCTTCGGGATCCACCCTCAGAGAGCGACTCGACCGACAGGTAGCAGACTACCTCGCCTTAACTGCAGATATCGACACTCTGAGGAGCGATGAACCCCTTGACTACTGGGTGTGCAGGCTTGACCTGTGGCCTGAGCTATCCCAATTTGCGATAGAACTTCTGGCCTGCCCCGCTTCAAGTGTCCTGTCAGAAAGGACCTTCAGTGCAGCAGGAGGTATTGTCACTGAGAAGAGAAGTCGCCTAGGTCAAAAAAGTCTAGATTACCTCACCTTTATTAAGATGAATGAGGGATGGATCCCAAAGGGACTGACACTGGGCGATACATTCGCTTAAAAAATGCCTGATGAGATGAGCTGCCTTGGGCTAAAAATGGTCCACTGCTGTATTATAGCTCTGAATGACGTTTGACTTGCGTGACTTATCCGCCACCAACTAGGGTTCAAGCCGCCATGTTTTAGGGCACTTTCTGCCTGTGAAACAAACATCAATTTTTCTGGCCGCTGCTACAGCAGCGGCTGCAACAATACCAAATTTTTCAGGCATGTGTACATGCCTAATTTTTAGCCCCACTAGTGCAAGTGGACTGATTAAAATTACAGGGCCTCTAAAGAGTCCTGTATTGTTATTTGTCGTCACTACCTTCCCGCGTCGGGAAGATTTCTTGCACAGGGCGCCCAAAGGCCTAAGGCTGGCCCTGCGCATGGGTCAGTGGCTCTGCACCAGACTTCCCTCCAATTGATCAAAGTTAAAGGATTTCAAGTGGACTGATTACAATTACAGGGCCTCTAAAGAGTCCTGTATTGTTATTTGTCGTCACTACCTTCCCGCGTCGGGAGTGGGTCATTTGCGCCCCTGCTGCCTTCCTTGCATGTGGTAGCGGTTTATCAGGGATTTGTCAATCCATATCTGCCAAGTGACCCTATGTAGGGGGAACAGTCTCTATTCTGCTCTGTGTCAGTGTGTATCAGGGATCATTAGGATAGGTGTCAATCCATATCTGCCAAGTGACCCTATGTAGGGGGAACAGTCTCTATTCTGCTCTGTGTCAGTGTGTATCAGGGGTTTTGAGGACAGGTGTCAATCCATATCTATCAAGTGACCCTATGTAGGGGGAACAGTCTCTATTCTGCTCTGTGTCAGTGTGTATCAGGGGTTTTGAGGACAGGTGTCAATCCATATCTGCCAAGTGACCCTATGTAGGGGGAACAGTCTCTATTCTGCTCTGTGTCAGTGTGTATCAGGGG